>NC_136509.1:104958654-105018654 GCF_053919585.1 Euprymna scolopes | reverse complement strand
TATAACCTTGTAAAACGCTGGCATCGTGAATTCAAACATGGCCGGAAGTCTGTGGAAACAGTTCCCAGACCTGGTCGCCCCCCCCCTTCTTCCATTGATGAGGCCTCTGTCCGTCAAGTTGAGGCTGCCATTTTGGAAGATCGGCGCATTACTATTCGCCAAATAGCCCAAGATGTCCAGATTAGTACAGGGTCTGTGGAAACTATCATTCATGATCATTTGCATATGCATATGGTGTCCGCCAGATGGATTCCCAGGTTGCTCACACCATTCCAGAAGCGAGAACGCATCGAGTGCTCGAGGATGAATTTGGAGATGTGCCAAGAAGATGAGTCAAAGTTTTTCAAAAGACTGATTACACAGGATGAAACCTGGGTCCATCACTATGATCCAGAGACCAAAGCCCAGTCAATGCAGTGAAGGCACTTGGACTCACCACCTCCAAAGAAGGCAAGGGTGCAGCCCTCCGCTGGCAAGGTCATGCTCACAGTCTTCTGGGACCACGACGGAGTAGTGATGACAGATTTCCTGGCAAAGGGTACCACAATTACAGGATCCTATTATGCTTCACTTTTGAGGAAATTAAGGGAAGCTGCCAAAATCAAGAGGCTGGGCAGGATCAGCAAAGGTACCCTCTTCCTGCAGGACAACGCTCCAGTCCACAACTCGCATGTTGCCAGATAAGAAGCACGGGCGTGTGGTTATGAAATCTCCCCCATCCTCCCTACCTCCCTACCTCCCTACTCTCTTGACCTTGCAGCCTCTGACTTTCACCTCTTCCCAGCCATGAAGTTGTTTTTGAAAAGAAAGTGTTTCCCAGATGATGCAGCCTTGATTTCTGAAGTCACGTCGTGGTTGGAGGACCAACCTGGGGTGTTCTACAAAAATGGTCTCCAGAGCTACATCAAACGATGGGAGAAATACATAACTCTGGGTGGTTCCTATGTAGAGAAAGACTAATAACTGTGCCAAGTTTCGTTGCTCTACTTCTATGGGAAGTGGGTCAGGGGCATTACTTATTGCACTCCCCTCGTATATATATATATATATATTTTTTTTTTTATATATACATAAAAGTTCAAGTATATTAATAACATGAACTAAAATCAATCCTTTCTTCAAAAGCACTTAAGATATGAATAGAGCTTGTGTGTGTGTGTGTTTGTGTTTCTAGATGTAATTTAATTCTATAATAGGTCTATGATTTCCAAGATCGAAAATATGTACCTTAAGATGGTCGGAGGTTATATCATGTGAAACATTGTAAAAATAACAACTAAGATAAGAATTGTAGGCCTAATAAAAACTATATAAAAGAAAATAAAAACCTTCTGTAACTGAAAAATGTGTAACTTTAATAAATGTTTGTAGTGTTCTTGTAATCTCACCAGTTGGCAAATGATAATTATCAATAGGGTATAATTCTTTGATGGTGCTAAACGTTGAAATAAATTGTTCCTGTAAGAAACATTACCCGTTATTGAAATTCTACACGAGACAATAAGTACTAAAAACCATAACAATTCTTTGATTAAAAGACTTTGTGTCCGAGTAAAAAAACATGATCTCAATTCAAGATTTCTTTTCTCCATTTGTAACCAGACCGCAAACTATCAGCAGCTTGGATCAAGAAACTCTGTGAACCAGTCTCCGGAATTACAGAAAGGTAAACGAAATTCTTTTGTTTTTACCAGCAATGCGTTCACAAAAACATGAGATTTATAGATTTGGAAACATGAGAATGAAACCAAACAAATTAATAACTTTGCAATTCAATTTTTTTTTTTTACAATGGAGTCACTTCTTATCAAGACCCGAAGGTTGCTCGAGGATAATGGTTAATGAGTGTACAGTGATCACCGAGACAGCAGAGTATGGATTGCTAGTGATGGAAATTGAGAAGAATTTGATTATCTAAGGAGACAGCTCAACAAAAACTTTTTTACATTGGACTTGAAGACGACCATGTTGTAGTTAGCTGGAAAGCAGAGTAGGAGAACAGAGTTTGAGGTAATCAGTTCTCAGAAAGAAGCTTTGTCCATGGAATTTGTGTTTAGATTTAGGCACATATAGAGAATTCACCTGACAAAGGTCGAAGGTTACATCGCAAAATGAGAACTGCAGTTTGAATAATCCAAATAATCAATCCTTATCTCAAAATTTCTTAAAACAGTAAATTGTTTCTAGATGTTGATTCATCTGTTTATTGCCAATGTTTCATTTGTGGTTGACTTCATCTGCCAACAAAGAAAGTATACTCACCTACAAAATTTGATAAGAATTTCATTGCGAATATACTGTCAAATCCAAAAAGATACCATTGATAAACATTCCCTTCTTCCAAACAGCGGGAATCTCGTGTTTTTCAAACGTTTTTGTGTTCTCCATACTCTTGATTGTTTCGAATGTTCTTTCACAGCTTGATGCTTTATTTCAAGAGAATTTGCTTTGTTTTTTTTTTGTTTTTTTTTGTTTTTGAACAGTTTTGTCTCATGTGTTTATTCATTCAGTTTTACGTTTGTTTTAGCATTTGTTCAAATGTCAAAACACTTAAAATTTGGCAACAATATTAAAGTCTTTTTATGTTGTACAAAAAACTTATAAGACCGAATATAATATAAAGAAATATTGAAAGGTAGTAAACCAAATTGATGCATTATATATATATATATATATATATATATATATATATATATATTCTAATGAATCCATATTCCTGTCTGTTTGTTTGTTTATAATGACGTCATAACATCTCATATACTCAGACATGACAGAAAAGAGTAGACACCCATATATACAGTTTATTTCAATAAATATATAATTTATAGAACAAAATCAAAAATAAATGCTCACAAATTTAATAACTAATACTTAGTTGACATTCTCTTTGCTTTGCTAGGACCTTTCTAGGCATGGCATTGATCAATTGACGAATTTCATACCATGCCTGATACAATAATACTAAAAGTTCAGGTTTAGAAGATGACTTCCTTTCCTTTTTGTGAAGGTTCCCATCTAATATACCTCTAAAAGTTTTCAATTTGGTTTTTATCCGAGGACTGACTTGCCCATGGACGTTTATCAATCCCATTTTAGCTCAACCAATGTTGTGCTGTTCTAGCAGAGTGACAAGAAGCTCTGTCTTCCATAAATAAGGAATTAACTTGGTTCATTTTACCACTTTAGAATATTAGTAGAAGTCCTTCATGTAATATTGAAACATATTTAGCAGAATTGATGTTTCCTTCACATTCCACCAGGTCTGAACAACCATCACTCCAAATTGCACTCCATACCATAACCGAGAAACCCCCCATTGTTTCAGCATTGGCTGCAATTATTTTAACTCAAACTCTTACTAAGGGAGCCTTCATACCCACACTTCCACTATATATTATTCCTTAATTGGAATTCATTTTTTTTTTTTTTGGTTTGTTTATTCACAACGTTTCGGCCAACTATTCCTCTGGCCTTTGTCAGGTAGTAACCGCGACGGATAGGAACTTTGAATCTCCTAACTGCATTCTCAGCAATCATTGCCATCCGTAGTTGTTGTTGTCTCACCACATTTTTGGCCAAGTAAACCTCTGGCACGCTTTTGGGTGGGATTGAAACCACTATCTTCAGACAATGTTCATCTGGAACTGTAGAGATTCAACGTCTCTATCAACTGCGCCACGGGCCCCGAAGGGCGATCAAGGTTGGATTCTTTGATCTTATAAATCCACGTTTATTTATTATCTGATCTTCCATAGTCGGGTCCGTACCAATTGGTATATATATTATATATATATTCCTGCCTGCCTACTACTACTTTTTTTTTTTTTGCTCAACACACATCTCCAATACCTGGGCAACGCCAGGCACCCAGACTAGTATATATATATATATATATATATATATATATATATATATATATATATATATATATATATATATATAAAAGGACAATAAAATTACAAATAAATAAGACCAAACATTAATTTATTATGAACTGTTTAAGAAATAGCTATGCAAATTAGGCATTCAAGGAAGGCAGCATTGTCTGCCCATATTTCTGCTCTGGCGAACAGTCTACCAAAGGAGGTAGTGATGATACTTATCATATCCAAGATTAAAGTTGCCTTGAATAAACATTCAGATGAATGATTCGTATATAAACGTGCACATCTCTCCTTTTACACGACTTGTTGCACGTTCTTATTTTTTGATTTGATTATTATTATTTCAATCAGACAATTTTTTGTGTGGTCTTTTCTTTCAGCTGAATATTTCCAACTGTAGGCCTGCTGTCCGTAGCTGTCCGCATCTATGCTCTTCACTAAACATGCAGCATCCTGCATGTTTACGCTGTTAATACCCCAATTGTTGAGGTGAAGAGACTAACAGCATCAAAGTTCGGCATCTGCTTTGAACTAATGGCTGTCTCTTTTATCAGTTTTATTAAGTGGGCTGAATTCTTTGCATGTGTTTCTGCCTCGCCTGCTAATAGGTTTATTTCATCTACAAGGTAACGGCTCAGTTGGTGACACGTTCAGCCTCGACAGTTTGCTATGCGTCTTAGTAGAACATTACATGAAGTCCATATTTATCTATTCAATTAAACATCACAGGTCTGTTCTTAGGATACTGACTACCGCGTCCAAAATTTTCATATTAAATTTCGTTGGTCTAGCGGTCTCCATCAGTTCGCTGTTTCGATACGTCATTGTAATACAACTTCCTATTCCAGCTGCTTCTTTCCAAAAACTGCACTGTTATTTTGTAGCATTCCATGTTTTGAAGGTCAACAGAAAGAAAATTAATCAGGGACAGTGGGGGGGGGGGACGACATTTAAAAGGATTTTTTTGTTTGTTTTTCATCGATCTTTTCTTTACTTTCACATTCAATGTGTACTATTCTAACGTTACCTGGCGTTACATTTTACTTTAGTAATTCATAAGAATAAAACTGGAAATAAATACAATTCGGATCGGCATTTTTCTCCTTTTTAGCAAAAACATTTTCTACCGTTACTTTCGACACCACTTAAAAAAGTCTTTTGCTACCACATGTTCATTTTACCTGGTTGCGTTTCTCCTTCCTCTAGCCACATGCCGGTCAGAGCCAGCCCATTCTCGTCCTTGACTTTACACGTCCATTTTCTTCGGTGTCAACTTTCTTTCTTCTGATCGCGTGATGCATTTTTCTTTCTTCTGACCACGTGGTGCAACTTTCTTTCTCCTTTTTTCCTTTTTTTTTCTTGCACACACTTCCTAATTTGCATATGCGATTTTTTCAGCTGCTGCTGCTGATCTCTTTGCAAGCCAGTCATCCCTTGCTGCTGATGATATTTTCCACACGCTCATATGCACTATCTTATAGCATTTGCTCTGTTACAGGAGGGGAAATCCTTTTTGACTTTGGAGGGGGAGAAGCGAGAGTTGGAGGGGGGTAAAGACAAAGTTAGAGAAATTTAAAACCTCATATTTCTTACATTTCTGAATTTTTGAGATGAGGATTGCTTATTCGTATGATTTGAATTCTTCTGACTGCTGTTCTCATGACACTTAAGATGAGGACATTAGTCTGAAGAATCCAAATAATACTCACACTTTATGACTTTTCTATTTTGGTGTCCATGCCACCGGACAACGTCAGGTAACCATACTAGTCTATGATAAATAAATGAACTTTTGTTATCACTATAAAATTTATGAGAACTTTGAAAAGAATGAGTTACCATTTATCAAGGCTAAAAGTCACTTAAGGATAAGGGTTAATGAGATGGATAGATTGTCAGATGAATGATGATGACTATTATGAGAGGACTGACAATAGTGAATGGAATCAATAAAATTTGATTATGACGGTTTATAATAAGTATTTGATTATGTTAGATTCGAAGATGATTATGTTGTAATCTGCAGGGAAATAATCACATTGTAACGTTTTCCACAGATTCGAAGTTCTTGGAAAGAAAATCTGTGCATGGAAATTCCATTTGATGTTAATCAGATAGAAGAAGAGAATGCTTATCTTATTTAGTAAAATATAGATGAGTTCATATTTTTCTATTGAATTTAGAATTTGAACACCGATTACTTATCAATTCTTATTGCTGGGTATTTGAACCGTATGTGCCGAGAAATAATTTTTTGATCCTGTGTTATCAAATGTACCAAAAGGTCATTTAAATAAAAGTTATACACCTGACATCTTAATACCTAGGTTGTCTATACCGAATATCATTTTGACATTAACTTTCACCTGTAAAGCAATAATAATTATCAAATGTACCAAAAGGTCATTTAAATAAAAGTTATACACCTGACATCTTAATACCTAGGTTGTCTATACCGAATATCATTTTGACATTAACTTTCACCTGTAAGGCAATAATAATTATCAAATGTACTAAAAGGTCATTTGAATAAAATTTCTAAACATGGCACCTGCATGCAAATGCAACAAACTTGGAATTGTCAGAAAGAAAAGTTAAAAGTATGATGTTTGAAAGTTCATTTTCGACAAAAGGTTATACTGGTGTAATCAAAGTCAGTCAGTCAGTCCAGTGAAACACAAGGACCGAATAAAATGCCCTTAGTGTGTAGTAACAGTGACAATACCATCTAAAAAGTAGTGTTTTGGGTGATTGCAAATGTTTATATAATAACAACTGAAAAGGATATCGTCGTTGGTTGCCGTTTTGGGCCGATAAAAATCAACTCATTGAATTCCCATGTGTGCATCTCCTTAATAACCAACCAGCCATAACTGTCACCAAGAATAAAGAGATATTGTCATACAGGGTGGAACGATAAAATTGTCGCCAAAGAAAAGACGACCTGATTCCATCTCCCTTTGAGTAAAACCGGTTTTCTTTTTTGGTTATAGACCATCTACTAGTTGGCCAGATGTGTACAAATCCATAGAGCAATAGGAGCTTTCTATCATGTCTGAAAGTGACACAATGTTCAACAACCGAGATTGGAGATGCGCCGCTGTACAACTCATGCTCTCTACCGATCCAAGTTATGACAACAGGAACATTGTCAGTACCTTCAAAATGCAAATCCGGACGATTCAACACTTTAGGGCACAGCTTAACAAAGTTTCCAGCCACGGTTATGGTCTTTGGTGTGGCATGAAGTGAGGGCCACATCATGCGACGAAGTCAGCTTGAAAATCAACACCAAAGTGTACCTGGATGTACTGAAGAGTGTGGTGATCCCCTAGTGCAATCAGGTGGCCGCTGGCAGACCCTGGGTGTGGCAGCTGGACTCGGTGCCACCCCGCAAGTCCAAAGAGATCCAGACTTGGCTTCAGAAGGAGTGCTATGACTTTGTACCCTTCTCTCACTGCCCCCCCCCCTCTTCCCCGACCTGAACCCGCTGGACTACTTCGTTTGATCATACGTCAAGAACATAACCTCCCACAACACCAAAGCCAGCCTGATCGCCACCATCTGCTGAGTATGCACTGAGCTCCGGCCAGTTCTGGACTCATATTGATGCAATGATTGAGGCTGAAGGCGGCTTTGAATAGATGTTAGCTCTAGTACATAATCAAGTTACCTAAGTTGATTTTTTTCAATAAAAGTTTTAAAATAAATCTGTAGTATTTTTTTCTTTTGGGCAACAAATTTATTTTATTTTATTTTTTTTTTTTTACACAGTGATCACCACTTATCAAGGCCCGGAAGCCACTCAGGGATAAGGGTTATTGCAAGTACATTACGTTAGTGTGGAGATTTGATGAAGTGTTTACTTAAGGGGGCGGTTCATTAGGAATTTGTTAACATTAGACTTGAAGACATCCAAGTTGTAGTCCGGAGGGAAGCAGGCAGATGGAACAGAGTTCCACAGGCGTGCAGTTCTAAGAAAGAAGCTTTGTTCATGGAATCCGCGTTTTGATTTAGGCACAGATATAGAGTGGGGAAAATTTTTCACAGTGGATTCAGCTAGACGGGTGTTTTTCGTGAAAGATTGGCGAGGGGGGACCAGGGATTGGAGTTCAGACGAGCACCTGCCATGAAAATAACGATAAAACAAGGATAGGCTCGCAACGTCTCTTCTGTGGGAGAGGGGTTGCAGAGTAGAGAAAAGGGCATCCCCCACTAAGCCACGAAGTCTATTTTGTCAAGGCATGATAGGCTGTTTTTGGCAGCTCCTGCCCAGATATGGCAACAGTATTCCATCCTTGACGAGAGCCATCCATCACAATTGATGCCAGCTGAGGATCAGAGCGTTGATGATGTAAGGATAGGATCATTCCACCTTTATTTTTATATATCAGCATGTTGTTGTTCTTTTAAACACAGTAGAAATATATTATGATGCTGATTAACTCTAACATTTTTATATTCTTTTTTGATGAAGTGTATATTTTTATATCTTTTCTGATGAAGTGTGTATTTTTAAAACTTCTCATGCAATAAATCAACTGACTCTCTGACTTTGTCATTTCTGTACAAATTGCAAAAACATGCACGTTTTCTTTATTTTCTTTGATATGCATCAGCTTATGGCTGACATATCAGTATATCTAACACCTTTGCCCTCTGTGTGCCGTCAACAATAATGTAGGTCTTCCTGGGGGGGCCTTTGATAGCAGAACCAAATATGTTATGGGTGTAAAGATATGTTGTTGGGTAATTGTTTTAGAAAAACGAGAATAAATGACATGGATGCACAAGTGCATGTCAAAAGCTACGTGGCTGGTTATCCACCGTTTTGAGAAGGATGAGCCATTTAAATATTGCTCTATTAAAGAAAAATTGAAAAGTAAAATGTTATATAAAGCACATGGAGAGGAGGTCATGATTAAGTGAAAAATGGTTGAGTGTTGAATTGTAGCTGAAGTACTCGGTCATCTAGTTACATCAAAGAGATACAACAAAACTGACAGTTTTTGGATGCAACAGCCGAGATGTGGCAACAATATTCCATGCATGGGTGATTATCGTAGTTGGTAAAATAGTTTTGCTTCAAGCTAATACAATGTTGTTTTATGAAGCAATAAACTTTTTACACACACATACACACACAGTTTGAATTACTTATGAGATGTAATCCTTGAGTTTTTTAGTTTCTCTGTTCAAGGGTTCATCAGGAAAATGTGACATGAGGATACGTCACTCTACAAGTAAACTCTGACGAAATATTCAAAATAACAGACTTCTTGAAGTCCAAATAAGATGCCTTTGACACAACTATAAACTGGCTCTTATGAGGAACGGCACATCTTCTTCCACCTTCCAGTAATGTCATCTCAGGTAACAGCACAAAGCTGGATACTCCACCAGACTAGATGAATTCTTATCCTGGATTTTGGTAAGACCAACAGACACAAAAAAAGGTAAACTAAAACAGAGTTTACTGGTCGATTTTGGAGTGGAAAATTAATGTTCTTAATCACTTTACTAACTCAACGTTTGACAAGAGAATCTTAATGGAATATTTAGATATCTATGTATTTCATATAGAGACCATGTATTATGTCCAGGAAGATACACCTTGATTTCTAACTTCGACTGAAATAATATGAAACAAACAAGTGATATATATATATATATATATATATATATATATATATATATATATATATATATACAATTGATATAATTATTCTTTATACCTACAGACATTAGTGTTTCATGCTTATGTAATAATCAGTGTGGGAGTAACAATTCCTAGCAGTCATGAGATTCGAACTCAGCCATGTAGCCACTTTTTGCTCCATATGCTAAGCCTCTACCTTAGGGCCACCAAACAATTGCCAAGGAAATGAAGGGAATTAAGAGGTATTAAATGCTGAATTCGGACGAATACATTTGACAATCTAGAGTGTTCACACGAGTGGAAGTCATGAACATTGCACATATATATATATATATATATATATATATATATATATATATATATATATATATAAACAAGGCATATTATTATTTAGAACCTAAGGGTTACTATTTAGAACCATGTTTGCAGGGGACTATGCATGAAGGTTAGCAAGATGTCGGTTAAAATTACATTTAAACTTCTGCATGTCTGTACAATCATGGAATTGGGAAGCAGACAGGGAATTCCAAAGTCTAGCAGTCTGAGGAAAGAGTCCATTAGACTAAAATCCTTTCAGCATTTAGGGATTTCTACCATGAAGGGGTGGGATTTTGTTTGGGATTTTGCTGTTGAACAGGTTTGTCGAAGGTATGTATGTTGAGAGGGAACACGTGCAACGAGTTCATCAGAGCACATTCCATTAAAAAACTTGTAAAAACAGGCATAATGATGCAACATTGCCGCAATAAGACAGGGGTTGGAGCTTAGTTGACAGTGCAGGACCTATTAGATTGGAAACTCTTTTTTGGAGCCTGTCTAAGAGGGCAAAACTGGTGGAGGATGCAACAGTATTCCATGCATGGGCGAATGGTGGCTTTGTAGAGATACAGGATATTTTTTGGTGTGAGCCATTTTCTAGCATGGTAGAGAGAACCTATTTTCTTTGCAATGTCCTCAACTTGTAAATGTTTCAGTTCATGTTACTTGTAAATGTTAAGCTGAGGTGTTTGAATGATGGGCTCTCGAGTTGGGCGTTATTAATCGTGGTGGTGGAGATTTGATGTGAAATACACGAGGAATGAGAAAAATGTGGAAACCTTGGACAAAGGCGAAAAAAAGACACATCAGAAGTCTGGGGAGTGAAAGCAGCAGAGAAAGTAGGAAAGCGGAAAGCAGAACAAAGAGTTTGTGGTGATGGTGGGGGGGCGGGACAATAATCTATCTATTATATCTATAAAAGTGAAAGTGTGTGTGTGTGTGTCTGTGTACATTTCCCTACGCAATAACTCTGTCAATTTTTAGTCCACAGACTCGAAATTTGATATACAGGGTACTGAGATTTGGGAAAATCGATGTGATGGTCATAACAGCATAAACGTTAGGTTTTACCCCGTTCTTTTCCTCCTTTGTGGTACGGGTTTGAGCCTGCCTTCCTACTACCACTGTTTTTTTTTTACTCAGCATACACATCCAACGCCGGGCTGAAATGCTAGTATATATAAAAGTGAACATGTCTGTATCTGTGTGTGTGTCTGTGTACATTTCCCTACGCAATAACTGTCAATTTTAAGCCTACAGATTCGAAATTTGATATACAGGGTACTGAGATTTGGGAAAATCGATCTGATTGGTTTTCGGACAGAAATTTGGCGATTAAGGGGTCAAAGTTCAACAATTTGACCTTTGAGAACTCTACCAAACTCCTCCTACAATTTTGGGTCTAAACACGTGAAATTTTAGATATAGGTTCCTTGGACATGGGTCTAACTTAATAACTTGATTTGAGTCCAAAACAATAAATTTTAAGGGGCCATAATAGGGGTCAAAGTTTTAAAAAATTGACCTCTGCGGTCTCTTCCAAATTACTCAGACAATTTCTGGTCTAAATATTTGAAATTTTACATAAAGGGTATTCAGAGATAGGGCAAGCTTTTTCATCAGTTTGGGTCGAAAATTTTTAGTTACCAATATATAAATGTATGTATGTTTGCATGTCTGCCTTAAACTTTCAATAGAGGCAATGGATTTTACCAAGATAAGTATCGTTTTAAAGTTCGACCTTTCATACGACAAATATCGAAAAATTGGCTAAAAACATTAATATCTTCCTCTTCAACTAGGCACTTTTCTACAGGGGGGGGGTCACTTTTATCACCGATATTTTTTAAAGTTATCCTCTCCTTTAGATTGTTTAGCCTTAATTTTAAAAAATGTCGCTTCTGGTTTGGCGGTGGTCATAACAGCATAAACGTTATGTTTTACCCCGTTCTTTTCCTCCTTTGCGGTACGGGTTCGAGCCTGCCTTCCTACTATCACTTTTTTTTTTTTTTTTTGCTCAACATACACATCCAAACACCCGGGAAACGCCGGGCTGAAATCCTAGTAAAAATGAAAACTAGGTAGGAGTAATAATTGTGAAAAAAGATAGGGGAACATAGGTTTAAAAGTCGGTTTATCATAATTTTTTTGGAGGTTTCCGACTACTTTTTGATTGGATTTGAAAGATTAAAGCCTGAAGTTAATTTCCAAAAGGAAAAAAAAAAATGTACACGTGAAAAAAAAATGTACACGTGAAAAAAAAAGTTATAATGAAAGATCTTTTCACGGCTACATTCCGGAAACTTCGAAGTTCAGCTAAATTTTGAAGTTAAATGAATTCATTGTAAAATCCATTGAAAGATAAATATTAGTTTTCTGGGTCTATTTCTAAGATAATTAGTAAAGTAAAATCCTAAGATATTGAATTAAATAAAAAAGAACACCTTTTTTGTACAAGAAATAGCTTAACTATCCCTCCAAAGCGAGAGATTCTGGCTTTGCACTAGCAAAAGCTGACAAAGTTGTTTAAAAATGCGTTCTACAGAAGCCCAAAATGTCAGAAAGTTTGAAAATGACGCCAGTTAGTCGAAGGGAGATAGGGAGTGCTGTTTTTTTTTTTTTCAGAACCGCGCATCCGTGCATTCCTATCGCAAACATTTGTATAATTTTTATCATTTTTAATTTAAATATTTTTCTGTTTCGGCTTTTAAATTATTTTTTTTTATTTTCAAGATTATATAAAAATTATTTTACACTGAAAGTTACAGGTTCATTCAAGCAAGGAAAATATTAGAATCTTCGATATAAAAATTATGCGAAGCATGTAATCTAAAAAAAAAAAGTAGAAATATTTTTTGTAATTATAATTTTTTGTGTGAAAATATTAAATAAACAATGCTTAATTCAATGATAATATCGGTAGTTGGAGAAATTAATTTTTTTTTTAGTTATATCGAATTCATTAATACGAACTTTAGGGTTTTTTTCGTAATGTTCCTGAAAAAATAAATGTTTGTTTATTTTTTTATTATTAGAATTTACGATGCTTTATTTTCATAAAAAAGGTAAAAAATAAATTCAATCATTTTTTTTTACTCCTGAAAAGCATAACTTTAGTAAAGATGCTTTTTGTTTAAACAAAATGTTACATTTCCACTAAGATTCAAATAAAAATAATGGGTTCATTATATTCCATGACTATTACTTGATAAATACTGAAATTTAATTAAAATTAGTTAACTTTCCTGATTTTTGGTCAATTTTTAAGTAAAGGGGAGGGCTCAAAATGTTTATACATTTTGAGCATCGGCATTCATTTTGCACGTACCTAAAGAAAACGGAAACAAAGCAATAGCATTAGCGTATATAAAAATATAAAAACAAAAATTAAGTTGGAATGGGATTATTCATTAAAATAAGTTATGCTCAAAAAATCATAATGAATGAATGAGTAAATAAACAAATAAATGTTGGGGTAGTAATGACAGGCAAGGAATGTAGTGGGAAGAAGGGACCTCCTGTGGAGAGTTTGGGCTGATTATGTTTTTTTTTTTTATTTGTTTGTTTCATTTCATCACAATTCCCCGCCTTTTGTCAGATGTAGATAAACAAATAGCAAAAAGTAGAAGGAGAGGGAGGAGGGGTTTCGCGCTAAACATGTCTTGTTTATAAAGAAATTGTCTACCTGCCAGGCTGTTTAATAATAGATAGACTTGTGTAGAAAAGACGGTTTCGGGAAAGGAGTCGTTTGAGATAGAATCTGGTGATCGTATCTTGGATTGAGAGCGGAAAATTGCCCGAATAGTGCGGTGAGGGGGAAGGGTATAAAAGGAAACGAAAAATATGCGACGGCATAAAACAAAAATAAAAGAGAAAATATTTCCCTAAAGAACTTCACAAGTTTTAGAGAAATGTTCAAAATGTTTGCTGTTGCTGATAAAGTCGGTGACAATTTTCTGCTGTTTAACGCAATGTAATGCCAGAATCTAACACTAACACACACACACACACGCACGCACGCGCGCGCACATAACGATATGCCAAAAACTGTCGAGACTTAGGCCTCGAAACGGTGTGCATTCTCTCCTGACGACCCAACATTATCTGTCTACCAGAATGCGAAAAGATAAACTTTATTATATACAAATCTACAAGAAGAAGTAGGCTCCAAAATGGTGCATATTCTTTCATGGTTACCTGACATTACGTTGAGACCGGAATGAAATACCCCACAAATTAAAACATCTTATAAACTTGATTATATAAATGTTTGCAAGGTAAGCTGTTTCTTCCAAACAATATCTTCTGTTATTCGCTCACTTCTTTGTAAGTTTCTGTTAATTTTCCGGTAGTACATATTATTCTACACACTCACACACACACACACTCATATATATATATATATATATATATATATATATATATATATATATATATATATATATATACTATGACGTCATTGTAAACAAACAAACAAACAATTAGAGAGGAATACGAATTCATGAAAATAGATTATATATATATCATACAACATGTAAAAGCATGTGTGATACTCTGCCCTCATCAGCCACCAACCAAGATGATAACACAATTTCCATAGCTCTAGGTGCCACTTCTGATTCGTCCGAGCAGCTTTTGCCACCGGGCAGCGTATTAAAATTAAAAACAGATCAACAAGGAGAAATTATAACGACTGTTCATGCTGAAGTCTTTTTGCTCTCAATTAAATCCAGCTTGACACATATTGAGCTGTGTTCTTAAGACGCTCAAAAACAACTTTCAGATTGTGGCCCATGATTCCTATTTTTGTAAGAAACGAAATGACTGAGTGTCCTAGAAATCCACGACAACCAACCTCAATAGGAATCACATGGCATCTCCAACCTTTTTCCATGCAGTCGGCATGCAGTGTCTCATATCGGTTTTTCTTCCATTCGTGTGCCTCCTCCTGGTTTTCTTTCCAGGGGATTTTCAATTCTATGAGGACACTTTTCTTTGAATCGGGCCATACTACAATATCTGTCTGCAAAGTAAGCTATTTCTTCCAAACAACAATATCTTCTGTTCGTTGCTTGCTTCATTGCAAGTTCCTGTTACTGCTCTGGTAACAAATATTATTCTATATATCTGCGTGCGCGTGTGTATATATATATATATATAAATATATATATATATATAATTAAAATTTTAATATTATCTTTATGTTAGAACCTTTTGAAATAATAGGAAGCTTAATATACTAGACAAAGCAATTAAAAAACAAGAAAGTCAATTATGAAAATTATAATTGAATAAATTACAACATTAATGCACTAATATAAATACAGAAAAAAATCTTTAGTCCCTGAATTTTCAAAGATACACTCTTTTCATCAGAAGATAAACATTAGTAAAAATCTGTCTTGGAAAATTTATGGATTAATAATTTTTCTTTATTATAATGTCTTGCTTGAATTTTTGATAGATTAATAAATATGGTATCTATCGCTCTTACTGTTTATTAATAGTCAAAATAATGAAGAAAGGAAAGAATAGCAAAGTTGAAATTATCTTTTATTAACCTCGACTTGTAGAGAGAAAAAGGAACGAATAGCAAGTAGAAACGAATTACTTTAGGATTTTTTATTTCAATTTTGATATTTAACTGGTAGACAACAAGAATGAGGATCTTGCTGCTGCAGTGCAACCTAAATATGCCTCATATAGGGGGTAGCTTCAGATGCGTGTGCCCAAACCATTTGACCAGAAACTGTAGCTCTTTTAATGATAGGGTATCCATCCCAGTTGACACCTGCAAAAGTCCACTGACGTGGTATGGCAGTCCATTAATGAAGGCACTTTTCATCCAGCATTCTGGTGGCATTTTGCGTACCAGCCGTGTCAACCATTGCAAGACTGTCAGGAACTCGTTTACAGGCAAGGACGGTGAGGGATGAATTACTCAAAGGCTGCAAATGAGTCGATTCCATAGGCTTTTACAAGGGCACGTTTGGTTTCTTCAATATCATTTCATTGTTCTTCTGGAAGCTGCCAATATGTTTTCCGACCTGCATCTTTCAATCATAGTTACAGAACTCGCTCCACCTTGGTTATTTTGCACAGCTCACAAGTTAATTCTAGATCCTCCTATCATTCCATTATTGGAGTGTCCATTGCCACGCCACTGAATTTAGGGATTAGCCAAATGTCGAATTGTCTCAACACCATAATTCTAATAATGCCGAAATAGCTTGTATAAAAAAGTAAATTAAATCAAGAAAGATATTTGTTTGAACTCCTGCTTTCCTACGACTAAATTCAACTGTAATTTCTACTGTCTGTTCTCTCTCTCAGCTGTCAAAAAACTAACTGACAGTCATGCTTCATGCTTTCAACTCGCCATTTTCATAACAGTGTCTGCTCTCTTATGCAACTTAATGCCATATGTATACTACTGAGCGTTCTACGAACGAAGATCTTTTCTTTCTCTTTTCTTTCCTAATTCCTTCAGCTGACAGGAAAGAGAAAGGCGCACCCGTTTGTGTAAGTCATTTTCTTCATTATTTTCACCATGTAATTTATTTCCCTAATGTTGCTGTTCAATTCCATTACAAAATAACCAAAACTTTTTTTTAATTCATAAAATCAAAATCGAAACCAAATTTGATTTAGTGAAATGTATAAAGAAACCTCGTTTTGGTTTGATGGGACGAGTTAAATCTTTTAGCAAATGGAAAAACTATTTTGAAAGACATTTGCAAGGAATTGGATTCTTTTGCTAGTAAAAGTTGGATGTTTCAAATGTCTACATTTTTTTCTCATCTTTTCATGGATACAAGTGTTATTGACATTTGCATTTGTATTCATGATTCTTTTATGATTTTTCTTTTATAATTCATAATCTTAACTGGAAAGTAAAACATTAATGTTATAACTTGAATCGTTTTTCTCTCTTGTTGAATTTATCAAAAAACAACTCTTTTTCTTCTGCAGTATGTGCCCTCCTTAAATAGACCTTATTTCCAAAGCATTGTTTTGAAAAGTACAAAGTCTGATTAAATAGAATTGCATCGTTTAAATGTTGAACATCATGAATTTATTCTGAGATCAATTTCATAAGTCTTCAATATATGTACAACATGTGACATGGCATACATTAAGTCTGTAGCTTTTCACAAACCTGGTTGACCTTTTTTTTCTGATGATGATTCTTTACCTGTGATACTATCGATGTTTCCCCCATGTGTTAGGAAATAAAAAAGGAGGAAAAATATAAAAAAAGGGAAATAAGTTCAACAATAGAACAATAGGGAGGAAGTTGTTATCAAGATATACAAAGAAAGTTAAATAGGATTGTTAATCAAGGTGGGACTGACAAAAGATGAGACATAAAGGTAGATATATTTAGAATTAGTATGATAGTGAATTTTATGACACTTTACAATAGGGAAGTTTATGAGCAGTCTTGGGTTTACGACAGTGAAGGACGGTTGTGAGTTAGACATAGTTGAACGTAATTTGCCATCGTATTTTGAGTGATGAACGCACTGAGGATTGAAATGTGTGATTTACAACTGAATTTTATCAAGTACATTATCCACTATGCTACAGATCCTTGCAGACGTCACTCGGAATGCAATTGCAATTTATTACTACTCAGTCATGACTGACGAAATAAGAGCATGCTTCCTTATTAATTATATGAGGGGATCTGTTGGGAATTCAATGCAAATTCCCGAGTTTGACAAAATACGCCTGAAGAAGGTCAGCAGTTACATTAACTGAAACGTAGTGCAAATAACACTCCAGATGAGAACAATTGTTTGAAGAATCCAAATAATACAAAAAGAAATGTTATTTCAAGCGTGGCAGACAAATGAAAATGCTATTTCGAAATTATGCATATCAGATTGACTTATGGATGAAGCATATAACTACTGTTGAGTCCATCTAAAATAAGATATGACCATTTATTTGAAGATTCTACTTCAAACTCACGTGAGGCTGACCGACCGATGAAAAAAAAAAAAAACTCCTGTCAAAATGTGTTGACATGTCTAAAAAAATAAATAAATAAAACAAAATGAAAAGTTGTTGGTTAGAAAGATTTTCACAACTGATTACATGAGTTTTTAAAAGATTAAATGTCTTATCAAAGTTTTCCAAAGTTTCCATCAATAAAATGCTAAAAGATAAAACAATAAAGAGAGCAACAGAAGAAATCCCGTGAAAACCTTAAGGGAAGTTCAACAAAACAAAGCAGTAAATGAGCTTCTGTATCTGCATTTGTTTATTGGTTTGTTATTTGCTTATTTGTTTGTTCGTTTTTCTTTTCTTTACTTCCCCTGGCTATTTAAAAAAAAAAAAGGTTGATTTCAAATTTGCATTTTTTTTTGTTCCTCCCAAATTGGTGCAATGTATCCTTTGATGTGGGCTATAAATGAGATTCTCAAACAGGAAAAAATGGAAATAGCTGATGACATTTTCTGTCTTTGTGGACTTAGGCATCTATAAACTTTTACGAATCCTTCACTCTCTCTCTCTCTCTCTCTCTCTCTCTCTCTCTCTCTCTCTCTTTCACTCTATTCCCCCCCCCTCTTTATCTAATCTAAATTCTTCATCTTTCTCCCCATTCTCCTTTATCCTCTTCCTATCCTTCTTCCTCTTTATCTAATCTGGGTTCTCCCTCCTCTTCCTCTCTCATCTACATTTTCTCTTTTCCTCTCTCGCTACCAGTCTCCCCTCCCTATTTATTTCTCCTTCTAGCTTCTTCTCTCTTTCACTCCTCGCCTCTCTCTCCCCGCCCCCGTGAAATGATCAAACCCTCATTTACTCTTGTACCAAAACTTGAAATTGAAACATCTGAAACGAAAGCACATTTAAAATATTCAAACTAGTTTTACTCTTTCAGAGAACAAAAATAAAACTTTCAAATCTTAACAAAACTAGATTATATAACTAACCAGTTATACCCAACCGGTGTTGTCCGGGAATTTTTTCACTTGCATTTTTGTTTCAATTCATGTGTTTTTCTTAATTAATATCTCGAAGGAATATATGCTATTTAAGGCATACGTTTTGCAGACGTCTTTACATCACACAAATACTCTCGACTTTTTAAAAACTGTGCAGTTTATTTTTATTTTTTCAAAGCAGATGTTGTAATTTCTCCCTTGCTTATGACCTAACACAGATTGTTAAGGACCCCACTCAGGTATCCGATGCTGACGGACAATTGGCAAATCTTTCAGATTTTTATCTAACAACATGCCCTGAACTGTACTCATCCTCAATTCTGTCTCCATTAGGATTCTCTGATCACTCAGTTGTCTCAATAAAGATAAAAACAAAGTATAACGAATCCTTCTGAATCGAACAAATGTATCGATATTTGATGACTGACCGGGACAGTTTGCGAACGTTCATATCTGAATTACCCTACGCTCTATGTTTAAAAAGAATGTGTCTTCTATAGCATCTAACTTAATTGATTCTCTATAAAGATAAAAACAAAATATAACAAACCCCCAAATACTCCTCTTCATCAAACAGTGTATCGATATTCAATAGCTGACTGAAACGTTCATATCGGAACTATGCTTACACTCTATGACTAAAGACTGTATCTGCTATCGCATCCAACTTAACTAATTGGTTAACCACTGCAATAGACAGCTACATATCCTCTAATAAATTCTAACAGAAACGAAACAGCCAGCCATAGTTCACCCCTGAATTTGCTATCGCCATTGCATACAGAAACCACTACTTCAATTGCTTTAAACGTAATAGATGTTTCGAAACTAAAGTCGTTTTCTGACAAAATTTCAGTTATAATACTCAAAAGGCTTTAACTAGAATTAGCACCATTCTTGCAAAGCTGTTAAATCGATGCCTAATGCAAAAATACTTCCAAACACTTTGGAAAACCTGATTAGACTGCGCAGTATTTAAAAAAACACTGGCGATTGGTCTTCTGCATCTCAGTACAGATCAATTAGTCTTCTGTGTGTTATGAGCAAGTGGCTTGAATCTGTGGTAAATAGAGAAATAGTCAACCACCTCAGCCAAAATAAACCTACTCAATGACAAGCAATGTGGTTTCCGTCTTGTAAGATCTACAGCTGATGTACTGACTGTAATTTTACATAGAATCAATGAATGGGGTTTCAATTCTAGAGCAATAGTTCTTAACATATCAAAGTCATTTGATAAGAGTTTGGCATAAAGGTCGACTTCACACGATTTCTAGCTATAAAATATCTGGAAATGTTTTCTTAACTACTGAATCTTTTCTCTTCGATAGATTTATACACATAATTATTGGTCGACAAAAGTCCTGAGCTCAAAGTATCATGCTGTCGTGCCTCAAGGATTCATTTTGGGCGCAACTCTCTTTCTTATCTTCATCAATGGTCTCCCAAATCACATTCTGAGTTCATTCATCAGCATATACGCAGATGCCACTATTATCTGTAACTTCAAGACTTATAACTATAAGACTTCAAAGACCAACAATGACCAAGATCTCTCTGAGTCTCTCTCCTCTAACTTTGAGCATATGGTGTAATGGGGCAAAAGGTGGATTCTTAATTTTAATGCAAGCTTTTATCTTTTCACCACCAAACTTCTGATCCCCACTTGACTCCAATTGGTATATTGATTAAGAAAAACACATGAATTGAAGCAAAATATACATGACTCTCGTTTCAAAGACGCTTCCTGCTTCAATAAACTTCTGAATGACGTTCACTCTTGATTTGAAATATAAGACTTGCATCAAATCTGTTGCTAAGGTCACTGGAAAAATGGTTGCGCCATTCTTGTATTCCAGAAAGTATCTTACTCCTGACGTCCTCCTCTACTTGTATAAGAGCCAAGTACATCCTAAAGTGGAGTACTGTTGCTATATTTGGGCAGAAGTTGCTTGGAGCACCCTATCCTACCTTGAGAATGTTCAAAACCAGCTTAGAAACTTAGTAAGCGATGTGCTTTTCTCCTTTCTGCAACCTCTTTCGCACAGAAGAGACGTTGCAAGCCTCACTCTTTCATATCGTTATGTTCATGGCAGATGCTCGTCTAAGCTTCAATCTATGCCCCCCCCTCCTGGAAAACGTTCATAAAAAGAACTCATCTAATTAAAACCATCATCAACAGTCTCCCTCACTCACTATCTGTGCCTAAATCTAAACACAAATTCTATGAACAAAGTTTCTTTCATAGAATTGTGGAACTCTGTTTCACTAGGCTGTTTTCCAGCTGACTACAACATGGTTGTCTTTAAGTCAAATTAAAACAAGTTCTTAATCAAATTCTATACAATTTTTATCATTAACAGTTGCTATGCTGTTGTCAGTGACCACCGTACACTTATTAACCCTCATCCTCGAGTGGCCTTTGGACCTTGATAAGAGGTGATTTCCTTGTAAAAAAAAAACAAAAAAACAAATTATTCATTTTTTTAAATTAAGAATTTTAAAAGTAAAATTTAAAATTTAATCATTAAAGAATTGTTTGGTTATCAAATTTTTGATTGAATCAAATTGCTATAAAACAATAACCAATTTTGCGAAAAGATAAATTTTCTTGTCTTCAAAAAGTTGCTGAGCGAAGCAAATTAAAGCAGAGGGAAACGCATCTCATTTTCAACATCAGTAAAACACGCCCATAAATTGAGATTGAGTGAAGACGTACACGATGAACGCAGAGAGAAGAAATGTGTCTACGCCGGTCGGTCTCGTGTGTGACTGAACCTGGCAAGAGCATTTTTTTACTCTTTTATTCACCCCAAACAAGGTGCATTGCCACTTGGACGTAAAGCGCTACTGTTTGCAATCATGTCTAATAGGAGACTGCCGAAGGGGAGTTGAGAAGCGAGATGTCTGTTCACATTACATTTAAACTTCTGCAGGTTAGTATAATCAGGGAAGCAAGACACAAGGAAGGAATCTAAAGTCTGAAGGATGATGCGATTAGAGTAGAAGGCTTTCTGGCATCTACGGACCTCAACTGAAGGAGTTGGATTTTGCTGCTTGCTAGTTTAGTCAGAATTATGTACGCCGAAGGACACAAGTGTTATGAGTTCATTAGAGCACATGCCATTAAAGTACTTGTAAAACAGATACAGGAATGCAATATTGTACCTATTTACTATGCCTCCCCATGAGACAGAGTTAGACACCAGAGTCGTTTTTTAACGTGGAGAAAAGGTACAAAAATAAAAATTGTCTCAGTCGTGAAGGATTTCTCCTCCACCGAAAGAGAACAAAAAATGGAAGTGCAGCATCTGAAGAACAGATACTACACTTTGATCTGGATTGTAGCAATGAGACAGAAGTTGGTTGGAGCTTGACCGATTTTTATTTCTAATTAAATAAATAAAAAATAAAAATTCATTCTGGTGGATTTTTATGAAATTTAATTATGCAATCATATGGAAGTATGTTTGCAAGGGAAAATGGCTGCAATGACATCAGTTCTTCACCAAATATCCCAGCATGTCTTATAGTCATCTTGGATTTCCCCTTGCCACTGAATTTTGTCAGTTCTGAAGATATGCAGTTGGGATTCTGCATACTTTTAATATAATCTCCCTCATTATACAGGTGTCCACTCAACGGCTAAATGTTATTTCTTGTGATAGAAGGCCACGTAATCTAGTATTATCATTATAGGGGAAATTTTTAAATGACGGAAAGATATCTGAGCTCGACAAGATATACCTGAAGAATTTTAGAGGTTACATCGACCAAAACGTTTTCGAAATAACATTTAAAATGAGAATATTAGTACAAATAATCTAAATAATCCGAAGTTTCAGATTTGTTGGTCGCAAATGTTTTTGATGTTCATTACCAAGTTTCGTCATTTTAAATTGTCTTTTATTTTTGATGAGATGGGAAAAACGACCAAATTCTAATTGTCTTTTACTATTTGTTCCATTGTAGAAAAAACCGAAATTCCTATGCAAAACTGATGTTAAAAATGTTGACAAGAGGATTGCTAGAAGAACCCTTTCTTAATAAACCGGGAGATGGCATACTGTCACCGCTCAAAGCCAATCTGGTTAGTATCCTTTTTGTTCTTATATGTTCAGTTTTTAAGTTTTATTTTTTGAGGATAAGAATAAGTGTATTGTTTTGTAATTTTATTTCTTAAAGTCTACTACAACTTTGGCAATCATTTTTATGCGAGATATGAATCCTGCAAATGCTAGGATTAGGTGGTCTTTGTTCATATTGGACGTTACTCTAACTATGGAAACTTTCTAGGGAAGTTTTATTCAGTGAAATTTCGCTTGATGCACTGAGGAAGAGAAATTAAAGTTTTTCTTCATTGTGGTAACAATACGAGTTCTAGTTGTGAATGTCGTATCAGGAGGAACCAGAGATTAGAGCTCAGTCGAACAACTTTCATGGAAATAACAATATAGTAGAGAGAGACTAGAAACGTAAAAGTGGCTGTAAGCAATGGAAGATATCTCCACTAGATTTCAAAGTCGATTCTGGATTTTTTTAGTCAGTGTTTTGAGCAGCCCCTCCCCCCAGATGTAGCAGCAGTACTTCATCTTCAGACTACCGTACTCTTATAAAGGTAGAGGATTGCATCATAATTAAGGTAATTTCTGGAGTTTAGAATTAGTCGACCATTTTTTTAGTGGTCTTAGCAAAAGAGTAAATGTAAAGTTCTGAATTTTTTAGATGAAGGCTGATTGTTTATATTACTTGTATTGATTGGACTATTGTTCTCATCTTGAGTGCTCCAAGCCAGTAACTTTTTTCCTTATTTTTCTTACATGCCTGAAGAAGGTCGAAGGCCAAACTTCCGAGGTGTTCCAAAAATAACACTCAAACTGATCAATAAAAGTAATATAGATTGTATGTAAGCTTTTCATTTTAAGTCAAAAGTGAAAGTCACTTCAAGGAGCTTATTAAAGTAAAAAAAAAGAAGCTTTCTCAAAGAGGGAGCTATTCATTGCGATTCAGGGAAAAAAAAGATTCAATCATTAGTGATAGAAGGAAAGAAGTTTGGTTTTACAAGTGTTGAAACATTAAGAACACACACACACACACACACAATTATGATACTGGCCTTGAAAGAGCTGAGAGAGAGAAGATAACGAAATAGCAAGGTCTTATGTACGATATGAAAAGAAACTGAAATCTTAAGAAGATCTATATTATTTCAGTAATTATAGGAGCAACCGGACTCATGGAAAAAATTTTAAAATCTACCTGTAAAATATACCCCGTGAACCAAGTGCAAGAGAAATACAAACAATTGCACTCAAAAGAACGGTTAGAATTTTAAAAAGATCTCTCGGTTGGAGTGACTGAAATAGTGGGTGAATGGCTAGCATCCGGTAGAATGCCCCATCCTCAGGAAAAAAAATGATAAAATAATTAAAACAAAAAGAGAAATATACCAAGGTTTTTGTCAATTATGTAAAACTGAAATAAATGTAATCCTAGGAAGGATATTAGATGCTTGTTGAAAAAATGAATTTCAACTAAAACTAATGTGATCGATTTGATTGTCATGTTGAAATTAGTAACATATTACTACACTAGCAGAGGCAGTAGCGCCTGGCTTTGCCCAACTTTGCTCAACTTTGCCCGGTTTTGCCCGATCGTAAAATATGTTTAAATATATTTTAAATTGTCCAAATTCGTATATATTATTATAATGTTGCAGTTTCAAAAGTAAAAAAAAAGTATTTGGGTGCCATCAGCTAGAATCTAAGCCGAAAGCAAAACTGTAGCATTCAAAGTTGGTGACGTTACTACTGTAACAATGTGACATGCATCTGAACTGATTTAAAATTAAAAATTAAAAATAAACTAAGATTAATGTACAAAATGTATAACGATTTTTCAATTTTGACCCATTTTTGTCACCTTAAAAACTATTTTAATCGGTTAAAGACCCATAAAAGAACGGTCCATAAAAATCCAATCATTTGAGGCCCCTAGAGCTTCTCTGCGACTTTTAGTTTCAAAAGAGATAGAGTTTGAAAATATAGAGACAGACAGACAGACATATATTAAATTTTTAAATAAAATGTTTACTTTCACGATCCAACAATCCGCCATTATTATTTTGAAATCCCCTAACTTCATGCAGTTACCTCCCCTGTTATTACAAAAACTCTTCTGATTATTATTTAATTATAGCTTGCAATTTTTTCAAAACTAATTTACATTCTTTTTTAACATAGGAGTTATCACTTATCAAAGTCCGAAAGCCACTCAAAGAAAAGGAATGTACAGTAGTTACTGAGAAAATAGCGTATTAATAGTGGTGGAAATGAGGTAGAAATGGACTATTTATACAGGGGGGGGGGTAACAGTAATTGTTTATATTGGACTTGAAGATGAGCATATTGTAGTCAGCTGGAAAGCAGACCAGCAGAACAGAGTTCAAAAGGTGGGCAGTTCTAGGAAAGAAGCTTTTTTCATAGAACTTGAATTTAGATTTAGTCACAGATACAGAGTGAGGAAAACTATTGATTGTCATTGTAGCTAGTTGGGTGTTTTTTGTGAAAGTTTGCTAGGGAGGGATCATAGATTGAAGCTCAGACGAGCACTGGCCATGAAAATAATGATAGAGCAGAGGCACGCTCACAACATTTGCTTCTGAGGGAAAGAGTAGGAAATTAAGAAATTAATTTTCTATTTTATCATTTTCTGAATTTTTGGATATGTTACTAATTTCAACAAGACAAGTAGATAACATTGCTTTTAGTTGACGTTCAATTTCTGGTTTCCGGTTTTCGTTCTTATTCTGAATAAGCACTGAATATTAAATGACTGTTTTACAAGTGTTCAAATAATTTTTGTTACCCTCCCCCCACGCTCCACTCACAAACACCTCAACTATATCTACTATTATATTAAGTGTGAGTTCACCAACGTTTCTTTCCCTGAGGCTTTCCCCGATATATTTTATAATAAAAAATACATGCTAAAATATACTTTAGTTTGAGGATTGAGTTATGTTTGAAACAAAAATTCAATTTTAATTGTTCTAATTGATCGTAATTTATAATTAACTGAAAATGTCACCCATTTATCTCTTAGCTATCTATGTATGTTTTTCACTCGCTCTCACTCTGTCGATTCAACTCTATAATATTCCTTAATATCTCTGTGAGTATTCAGAGAAAGAGTGACTCTTTTTTGTGCATGACTATTTCATTTACAGACATGTGTTTGTACACACCACAAACACACGTGTAAATTAAATAGCAAAATAATGTCTCTTTACTTCTCTATATGAATAATAAAGTATAATAATACTTTTAAGTAATAAGAATAGTAATTAGAATAATAACTAGCAGACTCGTGGAAATTCCATAGAATGAGAAATATATTTAATTATTAGGTTGGTGCAAAAATAATGTCCTTTTTTATCAGATATGTATATGTCAAAAAACGACATTACTTTTGCATCAACCTAATAACAAATACGTTTTGATAAAGCTAATATGTTTGTGGTTAGCACAAAAAAATTATTTTTGGTGGCAGCAAAACCAATAACACGCACTGAATTTATTAACATTTCTATGAAAATAGTGTCAATTATATTTTAAATATGGAACTAACACACATGAGATAAATTAATAAGTACTAATAAATAATCAGAAAGTAATATTGTGTTACATAGTTCAATACAAATAATAAGATTACATTGTAAGAAACAATCTTAATTTACTCCTTCAGTCCAGCACCTTTTGGCTGACAATGTTCTTTTTTTTTTTTTTTTTTTTTTTTTTTTTTTTTCCTGTTTCTTTGGAATGTTCCCTTTTTATGTAATATTTCGCTGACTTCTTTCTTCGGTGAAGAACTGCTGCATGTTGAAATTACTAAAAGTTCCTTTCTAACACTAGAACGACAGTGATAATACATTATTATAATGATATTCGACAACAAGGCTATATCAAAAGGAGGTTACTCTCATATTCTTATTCAGGATTGTCAGATTGGTTTTTTTAAAGCTAAATTTTGCAAAGTTGGCCCAATTTTTAAAAATTAGTTTGGCCTTCAAACATTGTATTTGGCCTTTTTCAAAGATTAAGAAAAGAACAAGCGGAATATTATATAGATGATAATGATATAGAAGCCAAGAGACTTATTAGTTTTAATTATGCAAAAAGAATATCTTAATTTTTAAAAAAATTTTCTTATTATTTTGTTCTGGCTGGAGATGGTGCATTCCAACCAAGAGATTCTTTTAAGATTCTAACCATTCCTTTAAGTGCAATTATTTGAATCTCTATTGCACTTGGTTCACCGGATATATTTGCTAGGTAGTTTTGAAATTTTTTTCCATGACTCTGGTTACTCCTATAATTGTCGGAATGATAGATATCTTACTAAAATTCTAATTTCTTTTCATGCCGTACATAACACCTTAGTATTTCGTTATCTTTTCTCTCTAAACGCTATTTAATGCAGCATCATTTGGGGCATTAACTTCAACTGAGGTTGCTTCTTTCTCCTTCTTGTCATATACAATTATGTCAGATTAAATAGCTTCGTTTTCTAAGTAAATAGCTGTAGGGATTGCGTAGTCATAGTAGATAGTGTATGACTTATTTCTAACTGTTTTCGTCTGGTATACGTTCCCAGGACTTGCTGCTACATTTGATATTCAACATTTTACAGATGGTTCAGCGGAGATATTTACACACTCGATTGTGTCACATTGTATAATAGCTCCACCTCCCTGCAAAATCTTACAACTGGATGTCAGGTGGCTTGTATTCTCTACTTCTGTGTGGCACTCATCTTCTAAAAAGCATTGGTCACCAAGCCTTGATCTTGGGCAGCCATTATAATCCTCTCCCAATTTTAGTCGAGCGATCCTCTTCTTATTCAACCCTTCCTTAGAGCCTTCCTTTTCTGTATAGTCCTGAGTGACTTCATTTGCAAAATACTTGGCAAGCTCTTGGTTGGCCCATTCTTCTAGTATTTTGTAATGGCAGTTTCTTAGTAGAGTTTTTGGCGACTCTTTTGGGCTATTTCCATAGCTTATGTCACAGTTTATGAAATTTCAAATTAAGTCAACATAGAATAAGTAGTAGTAGTTGTGACTCAACGGCTTACAGGTACATTTAGTATTTATATAAATAAAAACGAATGTGTATACTTTTTTCTGTTCTCCAAAAAATTAAAGTATCTTAAACAGTAATGAAATATGACATTAGTCTGGATTATGATTGGAACTATAATGCAATGACGATTATGTTGGTAATCATGTCATTAGTGTCTACTGTGTTGGTGGCATCCGCTACATATTGTGACTGTCCAACAGAATAATGATGAAAGTGATGGATCAGCTCATCATCATCAGCATCATATCAATCCAAAGATTCTATTGTTCACATTGGTTTCCCCGATATTTTTCTAGTCAAAATTCTTTCTAGAAAGATATTGGTTACTTACAGGAGGGACCATGAGAAGGTTGCCAATATTCTAAGTGAAAGTGATGTTTGTGGAATGAACTGGATTAGAACTTGGAACAACCAGATAGTCAGTCCATGTCACTCACTACCTGACCACCGTCACCCCTGGCTTATCAACTGAAATTGAATGAATTCTTACAACGAAAGTCCATTCTATATTTTAATTGGATGGCATGTAATGAATTTCAGATTCCATTTAGAGAAGCCATATTGCATGAATATTTGCTATCCACCAGCACACGAGTTAAATTACCAGATTATATATATACACCAGATTAGAGATATTCAAGAGTGATAACTAATGAATTTAGCGAGGTTATTAAGAGTGCTCAATAAAAGAAGAGCAAGATATATTTTTATTAATTTGAACAAATTTACTTTTCGACTCTGGACATGCTAATGTTTCAAACAAATGTTGGTTAAAGCCAGAAGTTCTCGCCTTTTTTTTTTTTTTTTTTTAGGACTGGTTTCTCCTGTGGAAAGTAACCATTTATTAAGTCATCTGATGAGGATTCTGGTTTTAACCGACTATTTGTTTGAAACATTAACATGTCCAGTGTCATGACCATGTAAATTTGTTATATATATATATATATATATATATATATATATATATATATATATATATATATGCATATATATATATATACACACAAACACACACACACACACACACACACACACACATACACACAAAAGGCACTTTGTCTGTGTGTGTAAGTTCGTTCTCTATGGATTCTAAAATGACTGGGCCAATTTTTTTTAAATTTCACAAATGTACTTTGTGTCTGAGTGTGTTCTTAAATAGATTTTTATATCAGAATGCGCCCAATAAGTATTGGAAATATAAAAAAATCCAATCAAAGAAGGAATAGTCCGATTTAGTAAGTAAACACCCTTATACAGCCTAACATCACAAATGCATTTAAGAAGTTTTATCCTCGTGCAAGCAGAAGGGTCCAGTGTATAAAATCAATAGTAGGTTCTTTGATAAGTCAGTGGCACATTCGAAATGAATTTTTCTGTTTAGAGCACAATTGAACCATGATACTTGACTTTTACATTTTAAACTTTTATTCAAGCCATCATATAAGAATAGTTTCATAAAATCAACACCAGGTTATTTACCATGCAATGTAGACTACAATGTTTTTTGGACTAAGTCACTATAAGGAGGCATGTGAAGCTTCTTCCCGATGCACTACAGTGTGTCCCTGACTAAAGCAGGCAATCAAATAATTTGTATTGGAAAATGGTCGATTTTATTGATTTCGATGACAATTAAAGTGTTGGAAATGTGGAACATTCGGTAATCATCATTCAATCCTGAGCAAGGTCAGGTTGCCTTGTTAGGAAGTTTTTGGAAGAAAACTCTGTTCATGTAAATTCTCTTTAATGCTAAGCACACACAAAGAAAAAGTCTTGTAGTAGTAGTAGTAGAAGGATAATTTTTTTTTTGTGTGTGAATGTCTTACAAAGAAGTTTCAGAGATTGGAGCTCAGTCGAGTACCTTCCATGGAGATAATGGTAGAGTAAAGAAAGGCACTAGCAACGTCTATTCTGTGAGAAAAAAGGTTGTAGACAACAGAAGAGATCATTCGTCACTAGATTACGAAATCGATTTTTTTTATTCATTTACATCATCGCTTGATTTGCTTTGTCAATCTTAAGATTGAAATATCGTTTTGGTAATGTTTAAGTTTAAAATAGCATTTTTCAGCAAAAGCAGCCTATTCAGTGACAAGCAATATGGATTTCATTATGCAAGGTCAACGACTGATGTGCTGCAAAGCTTCTTTCTTAGAACTGTACGCCTGTGGAACTCTGTTCCGTCTGCCTGCTTCCCACCTGACTACAACCTGGATGTCTTCAAATCCAACGTTAACAAATTCCTAATGAATCGCCCCCTTAAGTAAACACTTCATCAAATCTCTACACTAACGTACTGTACTTGCAATAACCCTTATCCCTGAGTGGCTTCCGGGCCTTGATAAGTGGTGACCACCATGTAAAAAAAAAAAAAAAAAAATCTATTTATGGGGACTTTGTTCACAATGCAATAGCTCTTATCATGTCAAAGGCATTTGATAGAATTTGGCATTAAGGTCTACTTCCCAACAGTTCTAGCTATGGATTATCTGGAAATCTCCTCGCAACCATCAAACCTTTCTGCCCAATAGTTTCATAAAAGTAATGGACAGAAGTCTGAAACTTATAGTATCAATGCTGGTGTGTCTCAAGAATCCATTCTGGACCCAATCCTCTTCCTGATCTTCATCAATGTCCTACTTAATGTAACATTGCAGTTAGAAACAAACAAAGGAAATAAATAAAAATCCGGGGCAGCATCTTTTCCTTTTTAACAACAGCATTTATTTTCATTACTTTCCTGTCTCGACTTAAAATTCTCACCATCATCCATCTCACCCATCTCGCCAGCTATACACTTTTCTTCTCCAACCTCACACCAGCTGTAGCCAGCCATTTCTTGCTTGCTCATTTACACATTCATTTTCTTCAACATTGACTTTGTTTTGTTTTTTTGACCACGTGGTGCATTTTTCTACTTTTTTCCTTTTTCTTCTCGTGCATATTTCCTAATTTGCATATCTACTTTTTTCAGCTACTACTGTTAACCTCTTCGCAAGCCAGCCAGCCATCCTTCGCTGCGGCTGCTATTTTCCCACGAGCTCATATGCACTATGTTACACTAATAACATTCTAAAAGCATCTGTTACCATTTACACAGATGACGTAACCATCTATGGCAACACTTTAGAGAGCATTAATGATCAAGATCTTTCTGATTCTCTTTTAACTTAAAGCATGTCATATAATAGGAAAAAGGTGGCTGGTTACTTTTAATACATCTAAAACCAAGCTTAACGCCTTTCACCACCAACGCTCGGATCGTCAATTTACCTCAATTGAAATGAATGGCTTTCATCTTGAGAAAGCCCCCTGCTTTGATAAGGTTCAAGGAGTAACCTTTACTCCAGATGTTAGATTAAATCCATTGCCAAAATCACTGGTAAAATGGTTGGGTGATTCTATTGCTTCAAAAAATTTCTCACTCCTAATGCAATACTTTGCACGTGTAAGAGTTTTCACAAGAAGACACAAGCAATGTTAATCTCTAAGTAAAGACAGTTGAGTTATCTGCCCATGTCTGTTTGAAGTGAGATGCCTTTGGTTGTTGTTGTGCAACTGGGTTTTGAGGAAGGAGTACTTAACACTCTGCTTGTATAAGAGTTAAATCCTTAGATGAAGTAATGTTGCCAAATTTGAGGAAGTGCTGCTCAAATGAGCATTTCCTGCTTTAACATATGGTTGGAAGAGATAACGATGGATTTGAAGGAGATAGAGGGAGAAATAAAAAACTTGGCCAGACATAGATTAATCTAGCAATCAATTTAAAAAGATCTCAAACACATGCCACTAATGTGACCAAACCAACAAAATCTCCTGTTCTGCACACATCTTCCTCTGAATTCATTAGTTTGTCTCTAAGGCCCATATTACATATCTATCGTATAATTCTCATATTCTTTCTTTTCATGCAACACATGTCCTCAATTCTCATCGACCATTCTATAAATTAATACGTGGCAATAGACATCACCAAATTAGACCGTCTGAATAGATTATCATTGTTTTTTTTTCTTTTTTTGCAAACATTCAAATTTATTGTGAATTAAATCTAAACAAGCAGACATGGATGCAATAAACACAAAAATGAATGTTCTTAAAATGTATCGGCATTGAATTCTTTTTTTTATCTGAAATGGACCAGAACAAAACTGACGATGCAAAAATAAATTTGCAATCATAAAATTGAAAACTAAAAAAAAAACAACAAAAACAACAACAATAATAAAACAACAAAAGGTTAAAATATTCTATTTATTTAAGTTTTCAAGCTTACTAAAAAATGTGATTCCTTGGGTCATCCTTTGACTTCGGGATAAAATGTTTGAATTAGGAAAATGTAAGTATGCAAAGTCAGTTCAATTTTTTTAATCAAAAATTAAAATAGTCTTTTTCTGCTCTCTCTCTCGCTCTGGGTTAAATACAATTACTACTCTGGCGATATATCCGGATTTCTTTTTATAATGAGTTATTCCAATAGTTTTTATTCTTTTTTATTATTACTTTCGACTATTAATAAAAAAAGAGACAATGACAGAAGCGATAAATATAAATACCGTTTAAAATGCTGCTTTGAAGTATACGGATCCTGTATCATGCAACAGTCTCACCAGGATTCCATCACGTAACACAGTCGTTCTTGATATTACTCACCAGAAGCCATCCAACATGAGGTCTTTTTGTGTCGACCCAACCCCATTATACTAATCAACCTATCCTTGTCCTGACAACAACTACTATTGTACATTACGAATCCGCGTCGTCCCCGTCAGCCCTTCGTTCACCACAAATTCCAACCCATACTTGATACCAAACTGACAAACAGTTCAAGGCCACCACCAACGATGAGGGACTGTCTATTCTGACATATCCACATCATAAATCAAGACTCACACACCCTTATATCTTGTATCAATTCATAGTTAATACACAGTGTTTGAACCTAAATTTCTGTGTCTCTTTCACTTGCTATCATACAGCTTATATAACAGAATCGATACTTAAAAATAACATTCGCTATTGCTTCTTCATTGTGCCACACTCATATGCATAATTCTTTTGGCCCATGACAAATTCCTGCAAGACACATTATCACAAACACTGTTCGTTGTGACTTCAAATACCAACCTAATAACACCTCAAAAGAAAAGGCACAAGTGTTTAGAAGAATCTGAATTTGATTGACAACTTGTTAAGATAATTAAAAGAAAATGTTCGTAGTAAAGGCGAGTTCAATGGGTCCAGGAATGTTCGGTATAAAGAAAGGGTTGTCTAGTGCATAAGAAGAGGAAGTTGAGTAGCCTTATGTATTTCGGCTGGTGCCACGTGAGTTTGCATGTGACAGTGTGTGTGTATTGAATACGCCTTGTAGATGTGTATCTATCTATCTATCTACATATATATATATATATGTATATGTATATGTATATATATATAAGCAAACAGTTAATAAAATATGTTAAAAAACACTTTTGAAATGAGTTAAAAACATATTTAATCTGAAAAGGAAACACTAGATAAATGGATAGTCCTTAATCCGCGGAGTTTCAAAGAAATACTGCCTTCTCATCAGAGGGTAGGAATTAGCAAAATGCGAGATCGGATTTTGCATGCAGAAGTATTTGATGAAACAACAAGTAAGTCAAAGATCTTACTTGAAAACAAAATAAGTTAAGCAGAGGGAATATGGTAAAGAAAAATGTGATATATATATATATATATATATATATATATATATATATATATATATATATATATATATATATATATATTAGCTTGCCTCTGTTTTGTTAGCAAGAGAGTGTCTGCATGCTGCTGCTGTGCATCCAACAGTTTGTGAATGTCTTGTTGCATATATCGGGGGGCTTTAGTCCAGAGGCCTAGGTTGGATTTGTAATGTACACACATGTGTCTCATCTGAAAGGAAAAACTAAAAGGAAAGAAAAAAGAAACCCCGTTTGCTTGATTTTTTTTATATTTGTGTACAAAATTAAGGGGTGAATGTTATTGTGATTGGCTGAAAGAAATTGGTTAAAAGAAAAGTGTCCACTCGAGAGTGGATACTAAAAAATAACACTCGTTGCTACTTCCGATGCACTTAATTCCTTTGGCTCATAACAAATTCAGGCGTTTCTGCATTTCAAGAGCGAATTTCAGAAGTCGAAAAAAATCCATTTTCGTTTTAAAAAGGGGTATCTACTTACGTTTTATGTAAATTTCAACTAAAATAAATGATGTCTACTTAATTGTTATGTCTAAATCAGTTAAATATTACTGCATCTATATATATATATATATATATATATATATATATATATATATATATATATATATATAAAAGGCAAAACGCGCGCAAGAGATTTTGTATGTCCAACGAAGGCTTTTTTCGCCAGGGTTCCTGGGGGAGAGGGTTTACTATCGCTTACAAGTGTTTATATACCCCCTAGATAATAATATTTAGGATTTGCGAACGCGCGTCTAGATTTATTTATGTTGACTTTTACATAATTTTTGCTAATTCGGCCCCTCTTGTGTTGATTCGGGTTTTTCGTATAAAAGCGAAATTGATGGGAAACTAAGGTGGGGTTCTACGAACCGGGAGTGTCCAGAAAGCAAATGGACGTTTGGTCAATGTCGGTTTTACCGTCATATCAGACAATTGCTTTCATTTGGACACTCCCCTAATAAAGTGGGAGCTGGTTTTTCCCAAAATGTTGGGGAAACAAAACCAGACAAAGTTGGGTAAAAAAACAAAAGAACTATCCGGCAGTTAAAATTAAGTGCGGAATTTCATTACCTTTGCCCTAATTAGATTCGCCGCGCACCTGCCATTTATAAACGTTAAATTGAAATTGTTTTCAGTTACTTTCCTTTTGTGGGCGAGCGGGTAACTTTTTTGTTTTTCCGATTTTTTAAATGAAGTTTAACATAGGGTTTGATCCTACCCCCCCCGCCCCAACACATACACCTACGAAAAACTTTTTTCGCTGTTTTTTTTTGTTGTTGTTTTTGCTCGTTTTTTTAAATTTGTTTTCAAGCCTACATTCCTACCAAAACTTTTTTTTCTTTTTTCATATACCCCCCCCCCCCAACACCCGGGAAACGCTACAAACACCCGGGCAACGCCGGGTACACCCGCTAGTTATTAAATAAAACAAAATATTCAAGCTGTATATATAAAAAAAAAATGCTTGTCCATATTTATTTGGGACACGCGACATAAAAAAATAACAAGGGAAGTAACCCAGAGTTTAGAATCGACCTAAGATTTTCAGTTTTCAGAAAATAATTACCTCCCTTGCTACAATACGAACTATTCTGTTTATCATTATTATTTATTTGTTTTGTGAAACTTTAATTTTTCGTTAATTTTCTTCGAAAACTATTTTCATTAATAATTTTGTACCTCATCGTTTTTCATAATTTCTGGATCTGTTCATTATTGTCACATGGCAATTAAGTAGATATCATTGGTTTTACTTTAAGTTCAGTATTTCAATTTTCGAATTTCGCGCTAATAACAAAGACTCGCCCAAACTCCTGATACATTATTGGAAACATTCACCTCCTTGGACCCTAAAAAAAAAAAAAAAAAAAACTTAAACTAATGAATAGAATCCCAGTTTCATTAAGTTTGTTTATTTACAATAAAAAAAAAGTGACTTGATTCATCAAAGTTTGGTTGTAAATATTTTTGTTCACCGATCAAAATAACTGCGATCAGTTGTGAACAATTTAATCTTTTTAAAAACTCTATGACTTCAAATGCAACCATTTCAGATTGAATTGCGACTTGGCAATGGATCTGAGGGAAAGCCACGCCGAAACCTCTACCCTCGTCTCTTACCCCACGCAAAATGTCGTCTGACTGTCTAAGCTAAAGTCGTGCTCGTTTAACACGCTAAACATTCGGACAAATATCTATAAAGTACATAAACATATTTGAAGCTTGGAAATGGGTATGTGTGTTTAATCATAAGTTTCGATCGGTCATTAGCATAAATTTCTTTCGGTTATCCAGTTTGCTTTTTGGGGATTGTGTATTGGAGGGGATGGGTGTCCTGTTTTGGATTGGGAGGGCAAATCGTTTAACCCAGTTTAAATGGATTTGAGATCGCCGTTGAGGCTTCATCTTGATTGAGCCATTTCAAAATAAACATTTTCCTATGTTAAGCTTTTCTCAAGTTTTGTACGTATTAGCACTTTTATCACAATTTCAGAGAAGAGGGAGAGAGAGAGAGAGAGAGAGAGAGAGAGAGAGAGAGAGAGAGAGAGAGAGAGAATGAAAAGTGAGGAAACGAAAGACAAAACAGAAAGAAACAGACAGATCTGAGTGGAGAAAGTCAGAGGTTTCACGAGAGGAAAGAACAGACAGCTAAGAAATGAGAGAGAGAGAGACAGAAAAATAGAAAGCAAAAGAAAGAGTTGGAAGGAGAGATAATGAAAAGAAAGAGAAAAAGAAACAGAAATCTAAGGAAAAGAAAGATAGATATGAAAAGAGGGAAAGAGAGAAATTTAAGAATAGAGAGAGAAAATAATGGAGGGAATTTGGTTTCATTACATCAGAAAAATATTGTCTGAATATCTTCATGACTTTTAACAAATGTATCCTGCACCGTCTTCTTCAATGTTCAATGAATTCGAAAGGATTGTTTATGGAAAGAATTGGTTCTCTAGAATCAGAAATTAATCTCGAATAGATTTTTTTTTTCGTTTTTTGATTATTATTATTATTATTATTATTATTATTATTATTATTATTATTATTATTAATAATATTTTTTGTTTTGTTAATTGTTTTATTTTTAATGTTTTTTGTTTGTTGTTTTATTTTCAATGTTTTTTGTTTTGTAAATTGTTTTATTTTTTAATGTTTTTTGTTTTATTAATTGTTTTATTTTTAATGTTTTTTGTTTTATTAATTGTTTTATTTTCAATGTTTTTTGTTTTGTTAATTGTTTTATTTTTAATGTTTTTTGTTTTATTAATTGTTTTATTTTTAATGTTTTTTGTTTTATTAATTGTTTTATTTTCAATGTTTTTTGTTTTATTAATTGTTTTATTTTTAATGTTTTTTGTTTTATTAATTGTTTTATTTTCAATGTTTTTTTGTTTTATTAATTGTTTTATTTTCAATGTTTTTTTGTTTTATTAATTGTTTTATTTTCAATGTTTTTTGTTTTATTAATTGTTTTATTTTTAATGTTTTTTGTTTTATTAATTGTTTTATTTTCAATGTTTTTTGTTTTATTAATTGTTTTATTTTTAATGTTTTTTGTTTTATTAATTGTTTTATTTTCAATGTTTTTTGTTTTATTAATTGTTTTATTTTCAATGTTTTTTGTTTTATTAATTGTTTTATTTTTAATGTTTTTTGTTTTATTAATTGTTTTATTTTTTAATGTTTTTTGTTTTATTAATTGTTTTATTTTTTAATGTTTTTTGTTTTATTAATTGTTTTATTTTCAATGTTTTTTGTTTTATTAATTGTTTTATTTTTAATGTTTTTTGTTTTATTAATTGTTTTATTTTCAATGTTTTTTTGTTTTATTAATTGTTTTATTTTCAATGTTTTTTGTTTTATTAATTGTTTCATTTTTAATGTTTTTTGTTTTATTAATTGTTTTATTTTTTAATGTTTTTTGTTTTATTAATTGTTTTATTTTTAATGTTTTTTGTTTTATTAATTGTTTTATTTTCAATGTTTTTTTGTTTTATTAATTGTTTTATTTTCAATGTTTTTTGTTTTATTAATTGTTTTATTTTTAATGTTTTTTGTTTTATTAATTGTTTTATTTTCAATGTTTTTTTTTTTGTTTATTGATGTTCCTCATCATTTTTATTATTTTGTTTTCACAAAAGTTCTGTAAAATAAAAATGGCTGCCACGCCTTAATTTCTCATTAAAATTTTTCCATTCGTTTGTTTCGTCTCTCGTTTTATATTTTGACTAGAATATGTATGGAGCAATAATTCCAAACAAATCCTTTCTATTCTTTAGAAAATGACCACATTGCTTGAATTTATTCTTTTTTTTTTTTTATTACATTTTCACCCAAAACAAGGCACATTGCCACTTTGTTGTAGGGGACTACTATCAGGGACATAAGCATCAGGGGTACTGTGTAGGAAGTTGGGCAGCAAGATGTCGGTTCACGTTGCACTTGAACTTCTGCATGGTAGTATAGTGGGGGAAGCAGGGACCCGTAAGGGAATTCCAAAGTCTAGCTGTTCTGGGGAAGAAACTACTGGAGTAAAAGGCTCTCTTGCATCTAGGGATCTCTACTGTGAAGGGGTGGGATTTAGCTGCTTGTCGGGGGTATTTACGTCGAGGGGGCACAAGTGCTTGCAGTTCGTCAGAGCATTCACTGTTAAAGTACTTGTAGAACAGGCAGAGGGATGCAACATTTCATCGATGGGATAGAGGCTGAAGTTTAGCTGACAGTTCAGGACCTATCAGATTGGCGACTCTCTTTTGAACCTTGTTTAGGAGCGAGAGACTAGTAGCAGATGCACCAGCCCAAATATGACAACAATACTCCATACATGGGCGAATGGTGGCCTTATAGAGGTATAGGATACTTTCAGGCGTTAATAGCTTTCTAGCACGGTAGAGAGAACCCACCTTCTTCGCAGTGGTCCTGGCAATATTCTCAATGTAATTGCTCCAACTCATGATTCCTGTGAACATTAGGCCGAAGAGTTTAAAAGATGTACTTTCAGATAAAGAGTCATTGGCCATTGCTATTGGCGGTAGCGAAGGTTTCTTGTAATTATTGAAGGAAACGAGTTTAGTCTTGGCAGCATTGAAGGTGACCATCTATTTTTGTCCCCATTCCACTACGGATCGGAGATCTTCCTCTAGTGTTTCTGCCATTTCTTTAGATATGTGTTGATTTGTTTTCCTGTCGTGTCTGTTATAGAGTGTGGTGTCGTCAGCATACATACCCATCTCACAGACAATTTTGTCAGGGAGGTCATTTATGAATATTAGGAATAACAGAGGTACAAACTTTAATTTTTACATTTTTTTTTTCTGATAACACAAGAAGTGTTAATAAATAAACTTCCATACATTATTTATGACAAAATTCTGTGATAAAACTTGTGAAAGGTAGAAGTAAATTATTTCAAAAAGACACCATTTATAGAAATGTAAATAATAAACATTCTCGTTAGTCTTTTCCCGTGATAACAAAAGTATTTAAAAAAAAAAAAAAATTATAAAATGTAAAAAATGAAAGTTTATTATTTTTTATTGTTTCATGATAAGTGTTAAAACTAAAATAATTTTTGAAATAAATTATTTCCATATGGTGTTTTATTTCGTTTCATGTTTAATGATTTCCATTCCATATTAAGGTAAACCGAGTCCACTTCCAGCGTCTTAATTTTGCGTACGGAATTTTTAGACATTATCGGTTTTCGGATGATTGGAGGACTCAGGATCTCTGATTCTAACCTTGGAGTGTCCAAATCACATTTAATTATGATGTTGTCACAGTGGAAAACAAATTATCGTTTTATTTTTTGTTTTTCCTAACAATCCTTTCTATTATATTAATTGATAATTGATTTTAGAACAATAATCTAATACCATTTAACATAGTCTACATCCGGCTGTGAAGTCTCAATTTAGAAGCTTTGATTGGCTCCCACCCTTTCTTATCTGGAACCTATCTCTCTATTTTTCTATAAATACTATTATGACATATGTTAGTCAGAATTGTCTAATCTATTTCCTGCTTCCTTTGTTCTAGCTCGTTTGACATAAGGGTCTCCTGGTCTCCATTAATTCGCTGTTTTGATACCTCACTGTCTCATCGCTGCAATGTTGCATCCCTGTGCCTGTTTTTTTTTTTTTTTTTTTTACACAGTGATCACCACTTATCAAGGCCTGGAAGCCACTCAGGGATAAGGGTTATTGCAAGTACAGTACGTTAGTGTGGAGATTTGATGAAGTGTTTACTTAAGGGGGCGGTTCATTAGGAATTTGTTAACATTGGACTTGAAGACATCCAAGTTGTAGTCAGGTGGGAAGCAGGCAGACGGAACAGAGTTCCACAGGCGTGCAGTTCTAAGAAAGAAACTTTGTTCATGAAATCCGCATTTTGATTTAGGCACAGATATAGAGTGGGGAAAATTTTTCACAGTGGATTCAGCTAGACGGGTGTTTTTTTGTGAAAGATTGGCGAGGGGGAACCAGAGATTGGAGTTCAGACGAGCACCTGCCATGGAAATAACGATAAAACAAGGATAGGCTCGCAACGTCTCTTCTGTGGGAGAGAGGTCGCAGGGTAGAGAAAAGGGCATCCCCCACTAAGCCACGAAGTCTATTTTGTACTCTGTCAAGGCAGGATAGGCTGTTTTTTGCAGCTCCTGCCCAGATATGGCAACAGTATTCCATTTACAAGTATTTTAATGGAATATACTCTGATGAACTCATTGCACTTGGGCCTCTACAACGTACATATTCCCGACAAACCCACTTAGCAACAAAATCACACCCCTTCACTGTTTAGGTTCCTAAGTGCCAGAAAGCTTTCCACTGTAATAGCTTCTTCCCTCGAACAACTACTTTAAAATTCTTTTCCTACTACCTGCTTCCCTCACTGTACTGATATGCAGAAGTTCAAATGTAATGTGAATCAACATCTTGTTAATTTTTATTAGGCATGATCCCAAATTAGTAGCCATTACGTCAAAGTAGCGATATGCCTTGTTTGGGGTGAACGTGAGTAAAAAAAAAAAGAAAAAAAAAGATTTCTATTTCAGTCATCTTTTTTAAGAACTGCATGCTTGCGGAACTCACTTTCTGCTGATTGTTTTCCTCCTACCAATAGACTTGGTCTTTGCAAAACTAAAACCAATAAGCATCTCATGTCTTCTTGCTAATCATCTTCTGTTCTTCTTAGCTTCTTACATCAAGTGGCTTCATGTCTTGTCAGGAGCGATTTAAAAAGTTTGAGTGTAATGGAGCTGATACAAAAAGTTGTTCTCTGTCACGCTAGTTGAATCTTTACCAACTTGTGGTGAAAAATAGACAATGACTAAAGCAAACAAACAAACAACACACAAAAAAAAAAACAAAAAAAAAACATATACAACAAGCAAAACAAAAAAACAATGGTTGACATAAACATTCCAGGCTGTAAATACACATTTTCCAAAATCCAATTGATTTATTTTTCTAATAATAATAATAATCGACCAGATTACCCGGCCTTGTCAGGTCAATATCTAACAAAGTGATTCACATTCATTTATGGAAATGATTTCTTTTGTTAATCAATTGTTATATCCTTACTTTAAATAAGAATACAGCAAAAAAACACGGGTTATGGGTGAAAGACAAAGGGGTTTATTTACAAGGGAATACAGGTGACATGAAAGTTACTCGACATCTTGTCTTATTCTGTTCCTGTCTTTTTTCCTTCTCTCTCAGTCACGTGAGAAGGTATAGTTCATTTCATCTATGAAGGGATGTTAGGTTATTCCATTACATCACCTTCCTCCCAAGCTAAATTCTTCCATAGAATTTTGTTTCTACCATTTTTTCCTTTTTAAACTTTGTCCAAAAAATTCGGTCCTTTTCCTTTTACTTCTCCTCACCATTTGTGTTTGCCGATTTTTTACTTTTGGAGAGTGACTGGCTTTCTGAGTTACTGGTACTTCCTTGTTTGGAGGTTGTATATGGAAAGTGCCATATAGCACTTCCATTGGTAACTCTTGGTTTCTGACTGTTTCTATGTATCTAGGTCTCAGTTGGTTAATATGTTGTTTGTGGAAAAAAGTTTGCCCTTTTATAATGTAAACCATTCTCCCAATTCTTCTTGAGATTATGCCTTCTTCCCAAAAACTCTTCCCTGCCCGATAATTTTTGAAGAAAACTTTACCCCCGTCATTGTAAGTCTTGTACCTTACATTATCCTTGACTTTTTTAAAACTTTTTCTCTTGGGATTAACCGGTCGAACTCTGAACCTACCTTCCTTAATTTCAGCTGGGGATCATTTAGCATTTTTATTTGGATTTGGTGTTATCCTATATATTGCTAAGAATTTTTGAATGCTTTTTTCTTATGTGTCGATGTCATTATTCTTTTTTAAAGCTCATTTAAAAGTATCGACAAATCTTTCCGCTTGTCTGTTTGATTGAGGGTTAAAAGTTGGTGTTGTAATGTGTTCAATGGCCAGTGCCTCACAGTAGTACTTGAATTCTTGACCTGTGAACATAGTGTCATTATCACTAACAATTGTTTTCGGAACTCCAAACCGACTAAATACCTTGTGCACCGTTTTTATTGTGTTTGCCGTTGTAGGGTGTTTGTATTTAAATTTTTTTGGCCATTTTGACATACTATCTACGATTACTAGGTAATTATATCCCTTCAGAGGTTCTGCATAATCGATATTGATGCGTGTCCAGAGTACATCTGTTTTAGGCCAAGGTTGCGTCAGTATGTTGGCAACCTCTACATAATTTCACCATTTTCTCAATGTCCTGATCCATTCTAGGCCAGTATGTGAATCCTCTCATTAGGACCTTCATTCTGGAGATTTCAGGATGTCCCATGTGGAATTCCTTTAGGATTTTCTTTAGTAATACTCGCGGCATTACCACTCTGTCTGCGTACAACAGAGTTTCATCACACATAGAAAATGGAAACATTTTTAATCCTTTTCTATTCTTTTCGTCTTGTCCCACTTGTTTTTTTTTTATCTTATGAATATATTTATCTGTTTTCGCTGCTTTCTTTATTTCCTCAAGTGTAACAGGAAGTTCCCTAACAGTATTTATTAATATATCTGTTAGTTCATTTTCTTCTTTTAGTGCTGCTATAACAGTTTCTTCAAATTCAGTTTTACTGGGGATCAATCTCGACAAACCATCTGCATGTGCAATTTTACTAGATGCTAGGTGTTTAATTTTGAAATCGTAATTGAGCAAAATAATACTTCATCTCTATAATCTATTTGCCGTATGATTAGGAATCCCTTTTTTCGAACCAAAAATCGATAGTAATGGTTTATGGTCCGTTTCCAAGACGAAAGATCTTCCATGAATGAATCTATGAAACTTTCTCACAGCATACACAATCGCCAAACCCTCTTTTTCGATCTGACTGTACTTTCTTTCAGCACGTAATAAAATCCTCGAGGCGTGAGAAATTGGTTTAGTAGATTCATCTTCCATTCTGTGTAGAAGCACCACTCCTAAACCGTATTCGCTCGCATCTGCTGCTAAAATTAGATCCTTTTTCAGATTGTAATGTGCTAATACTAGATCCGATAATAAACATCTTTTAATTTTTTGGAATGCTTCCTCACATTCTTTTGTTCAGAGCCATTTTTTGTTCTTCTTCAATAATTTATTTTAATGTTTTTGTTTTTTTCTACACAGTGATCACCACTTATCAAGGCCTGGAAGCTACTCAGGGATAAGGGTTATTGCAAGTACAGTACGTTAGTGTGGAGATTTGATGAAGTGTTTACTTAAGGGGGCGGTTCATTAGGAATTTGTTAACATTGGACTTGAAGACATCCAAGTTGTAGTCCGGTGGGAAGCAGGCAGACGGAACAGAGTTCCACAGGCGTGCAGTTCTAAGAAAGAAGCTTTGTTCATGAAATCTGCGTTTTGATTTAGGCACAGATATAAAGTGGGGAAAATTTTTCACAGTGGATTCAGCTAGACGGGTGTTTTTTGTAAAAGATTGGCGAGGGGGGGGACCAGAGATTGGAGTTCAGACGAGCACCTGCCATGGAAATAAGGATAAAACAAGGATAGGCTCGCAACGTCTCTTCTGTGGGAGAGAGGTTGCAGGGTAGAGAAAAGGGTGCGCTTAGTTCGTGCATATTTGGGATATAAGAATAATACTAGTTTGCTAGACCCAAGAATGACTGTAACTTCACTACATTGTCTGGTCTAAGTATGTCTCTAACTGCTTCTGTCCTATTTCTGTCAGCGAATTTGCAATTCCTTCCGGAGTGAACCGACAATCCTTTTTTTCTTCTTGTTTCATTAATATTGTTTTTAATACTTCATTTTGTTTTAACTGTTCTTTTTGTAAAAATTCCATCTGACTTTGCTGAGCTGCCAATGCTAATTGTATCGTTTTTGTAAACTCGGCTAATTGTTCCATATTGAAGAATGAAACAGTACCTGCACAAAGCATTAAATAAATTCACTGAATAGTTTTTTTAAACCACAAAAAGAAATTCTTTTGTAGACAAGCTTTATGCAACACCCACTGAAACACAGCCTACACATGTTTTTTTCCGCCGTATTTTTTTTCTTTTTATGGAACAAAAGAAATTTGAAATGGACACTTTCAAAAATTGTTCCTTTCAATGCTTCGTGAAATATTAATTTCTCTCTTTGTTTTTTCAGTAGGATCGTAACAGACTGAATTAAAAAAAATATATAACTTACTTTTTGTAGAAGTGTAAGGCATTTTGAGCTTCAGATGGTTCGCTGTTACACACAAGTCCTGGTAGGGGACTTGTTTGTAGTAGACAGTTCCACAGAACAAAATATTCTTACCGTGTCGAAACCCGGGAAAGAACATGTGAAATTGCTCCAGAAAAGGTTTAATATTTATGAAGCAATTCTGGTTTCTGATTGGTTGGTAGCAGAACGTGAATTAATTCGATTCGTCAGTTCTTAGCAGTATCGTTTATAAATAGAATCGTCCGACTGTGTGGGATCATACCCCATTACTCTCAAAATATTGCAACATCCTCCCTATTTTTTATAATGGGGAAGTCCCTTGTGTTTGTTCTGCTCAAAAATAAATATATATTTTTATATTTACTTAGACAAACCAAAAATTAGAAATCATTTGGATCTTAGAATTTTAGCATTTAAAAAGACGCCATTTTTAATTGTGTTCAAACGTCACTAAGGAAAATTACAAAGATTTTTTTTTTTCTAAGCAAAAGTATTATTAGGTTAAAGTGTTAATACAAAATAAAATGGATACAGTTTAACGTCTTGTCCAGGACTATTTTTCTTTTCTTTTTTTTTAATTATTTTTTTTTATATATAGAAATCTATATACTGAGCATTATCCCTAGGGTTTTCCGCTGATATTCATGCAAAAAAGTAATAGCCTTCTCATAAGTGGAACTTCGCTGGTCTGTATTTTTAATATATAGAAATCTATATACATACAGGGCAGTGAAAGAAAAAAAAATATTCAGTCGAATTCACCAACAAGTTTTGAGAAAAACGTTGTAGCTTTATCTCGTTTTCTACGAAATGGCATTTTATATCCATATGCCTAGATCTCTCGTTTTCTACGAAATGGCATTTTATATCCATATGCCTAGATCTTTGATTGATCATCCGTGCTCTGTGCTAAGACTATACTGGCTTGATTATCACAATTAATTACCACGGGGCTTGTAATCAATTCTGGCTCTAAAATAGTATTCAGGATATTTTTAAGGTAGAGTGCTTCCTGGGTCGTGTGTGTGATCGCGATAAATTCTGCTTCACACGTAGAGAGAGATACAATCTGTTGCTTTTTAGATTTCTATGAAATAATAGGCCCATTTTCTGAGAGTCTGAAACAATATCCAGATACACTCTTGCGATCCTCGTCGCTTGCCCAGTCTGAATGCGAAAAACCTTCTAATTTTAGGGGATTTCTTGATTTTCTAAATACTAACTTCTGCTCCTTAGTTCCTTTTAAATAACGTAGGACTTGTTTAGCTCTGTTTAAATCCTTCATTGTCGGTCGTGATAATCTCTGTGACAGTTTCGTTACTGTATAGCATATGTTGGGCCTGGTTGCAGTCATAAAATATATAAGACTACCCATAATTTCGCGATATTGTGTGTCATTCATTATTTCAGACTGTGTGTATACTTTTTATTAATATCATTTTCGACTGGTGTAGAGTGTTTCTTGCACTCTCCCATTCCAAATTTTAATAGTATTTTGTCGATGTACCTCAATTGAGTCATCGTAGCAAGTCCTTTGCTTTGAGTAAATTCTATCCCCAGAAACCAGGATATTTTGCCAAGATCGGTCATTTTGAATCTTTTACTTAATTTGTTCTTAACATCAGTTAACATTATGTCACAATTTGATGCGATTAAAATATCCTCGACCCACAAAACCAAAATCAGTAGTTTATCGTCTTTGTGTTGGGTATATAAACAGGGGTCTACAGCGCATTGTCTAAATTGTTGTTTAATAATATAATCATGGAATACTGTGTTCCAACACTGAGCACTCTGCTTTAGACCATATAATGACTTGTTAAGTCGCCACACACTATTTTTATTTTTCATTATAAATCCCTCTGGAGGGGTAATATAAATTTCACAGTCTATTGGGGCATTCAAATAAGCATTTTTTACGTCCATTTGATGGATGTTTAGGTCATATTGTGATGCGACTTGCAGTAAAACTCTGATTGTCGTTAGGTTTGTGGTCGGCGAAAACGTAGAAAAGTATTCTTTACCGTAAATCTGAGAGTACCCCTTAGCAATAAATCTTGCTTTGTACTGTTTTAAGCCTGATGCTGTACTCTTTTTTGTAAAGACCCATCTGGATGAAATAATATGTTTATCTCTTGGGAGGGGCACTACCGTATAGGTATCATTTTTGGTTAAGGCATCTATTTCTTTTTTCATCGCAATTTTCCATTCTTCACAATGTTCTGAATTAATTGCTACGTTGAAGCTTTTTGGCGCATTTTCCACTGAATAGCAATAGTCGATTTGATAATCTTTTATATTGTCGACCGCAAAAAAATCGGGTCGTCTTCTATTTCTTTTTGGGATATCTCTCGACTTTATCATCATCATCATCATCATCATCATCATCATCATCATCGACACTCGTCTCCGTCATTTTTATTCTTTTCGTTTGTTCTAATTATTTGAGGTAATATAATTCCATCCTCTTCATATGACGGGTTTTCGTCTTTACAATTAAACGTGTCTGTGAATTTTACACACCGGATTCTTTTTATTTTATTTTTTTCGGGAAAAAATATTAAATTGGCTGGACTGTTTTTATTGTATCCAAGAAATATACCTCTGTCAGCTTTAATATTCAATTTACTCTTTTTCTCTATATATGCGAAGCAAGTTGAACTAAATATATGCATTCTGCTTAAATTTTTTTTTTTTTTTTTTTTTTTTTTTTTTTTTACCGCAGAAAGATTCATATGGAGTTTTAGATAGTGTTTTGTTAAAACACCTGTTGCGTATATAGGCTGCCGTCATAAGTGCATACGTCCAGAGGTTTTTAGGGAGTTTTGATTCAATGAGTAGGCATCTTGCCATTTCAAAATGTGTCCGCCACGCACGTTCAGCAGTCCCGTTTTGGTGTGGCAATCTAGGAGCTGATGTTTCATGCCTGATACGATGGTTAATTAATAAAAGTTCAAAGTCTTTATAAGTGAATTCCGTACCGTTGTCAGAGCGAATACACTTGATTTCACCGTAGGGGGCCATGTCGGCTAGATATTTCTTAGTTGCTAGCAGGGTATCAGATTTGTTCTTTAAAAAGTAAACCATTATTAAACCTGAATGGTCATCTACGAAATTCAACACATATCAATAATGTTCTCTGGCCATCGGTTCTACGGGACCGTTCAAGTCCCAATGCACCATTGATAGGATTTTTTGGGCCTTTTTGTCTGGTATCTTGTTTTGATAGTTTGTCATTTTCCCTTGCGTACAGACGTCGCAGTTGAAGGTTTTTGATGTTTGTATTCGCATTCCATCAACTACAGTCGGCAACTTTTTGATATCAGGAATATTGCAGTGTCCAAGAATTTTATGCCATGTCTGTAGATCATGGCAGGCGGTTTTTGATGGGACTACGCTATTCAAATAATACAGTCTTCCATCCGGACACACCAGCCCCGATTTATTGGGGCCAAAGTTTATATCTGCACATTGTCCCATGGCAGCCTGCATAGAAAATATATTTTGTTTAAATTTTGGGACCAGAAGAGCGCTCTCCTGAATACTGAAACACAGTTCACCCTTATTGTTCTTTAGCGAGATTTTCGCATTGCCTCTTTTCAAAACGATATCATTGACTCGACTCCCATCAGCTAGTTCTACAAAATGATTTTGTTGCTTCAAGTTGGGATCAAAATTGATAAAATCAGATTCCTTTGTAATCACATGTGTCATGGCCCCACAATCGACAAGAAAATTATTATTGCTTGTTGACGCATCAAATGTACACGAAAATAAAAATGTATGTTCGCTAACAGAGCTCTACATTTTTAATGTAGTCGCCATTTTGAGTCCTGTATCTACATTGGAAACTCTTGTGATTAGGTCGTCCACAATTATAACATAATTTTTGTACTTTTCTTAGGAAAAAACCTGCTTTTGGCAAAGTTGCATTTTTTATTCCTGGCATGGGTATTTCTTTCTGGGTTATCACGGTGGTAAATGGCTTGAAATCACTCGGTAATCCCTTAAGGACCATGGAAATTAACAGACTGTCACTTATAACTTCACCAGACATTTTTAAAGAATTTGCAATTGTCTCGGCTCTTATAATATAATCAGTAACAGTTTCGGCTTCCATTCGTTTTAGAGAGGTCAGTTCAGTGTATAAAGAAATAATTTTGGGTTTTCCTTTCGATAAATAATGCTCTCTCAATATGTTTAATTCTTTGCAGCTGTCGTCCAGGGCTTCTCTCATTACCAGTGATAGACTTCAGTCATCTAAACACTGTATTAATTCCTCAAAGACAGTTGCGTTCTTTTCAATGAAGTCGGGGTCGTTTCTGTTTTCAGGTTGTGTTTCTAGTACTTTGTGTAGCTTTTGGATTCGTAGATATCCCAGAAATTTAACTTGCCACAATTCGAACTTTGATTCGGATCCATCGAAATAAAGACGCACTCTGGGCCCATAACCTGTAGAAGTGTAAGGCATTTTGAGCTTCAGATGGTTCGCTGTTACACACAAGTTCTGGTAGGTGACTTGTTTGTAGTAGACAGTTCCACAGAACAAAATATTCTTACCGTGTCGAAACCCGGGAAAGAACATGTGAAATTGCTCCAGAAAAGGTTTAATATTTATGAAGCAATTCTGGTTTCTGATTGGTTGGTAGCAGAACGTGAATTAATTCGATTCGTCAGTTCTTAGTAGCATCGTTTATAAATAGAATCGTCCGACTGTGTGGGATCATACCCCATTATGAATCAAAATATTCGTCTGTTGGTCGTATACGTCTGTTTACTGCGCCTATTGTTATACATTTCTGTTATTATTATTGTTATTGCTGCTTTGTTAAATTTGTTATCCTTTTCCTTCTCTTCCCCCGACGCTAGTTACTAGCACCGGAATTTTGAACGCTCTTTTTTCCGACGGCCATGGCATCTGCCAGCTGTGCGCCGCCGGTTCCTGTTAAGGAGACATCTGTCTCCGAAAACGAAGGATGGAAAAAACCACCTGCTGTCAAAATAGACCTGGAATCTTTTCTGACCAAAGCCAAGAAATGCAGCGAATTCGTTACCGAGACGGGGATAACTGTGGAGCAACCAAGGTTGCAAGAGTTCGCAAAGAGAACAATTTCTCTCTTTGTGATAGACCGAAAAACAAAGAAACTCATCCGATCAACAAAAGACACGGTGACCAAACTCATTGCAACAACCGGTATGAGAGCGGAGCGCATTACTAAAGCGCGTGGATACAATACCTGGGCAGCCCTGTTTAAAAATGATGACGACTGTGTGAAATTATCACAGAATGAAATCATAACTAACGATTTCATTTTTAGAATGGAATATCTAGGACGTAGGAGGACTACTATCTCTATTTTTGAAGTTCCTGGAGTAGTCCCAGGGGAATATTTAGCAGCGTACCTCCTCCAATTTGGAGATATTACCGGAGTACAGGTGGACCATTATAACGGCGTATGGTCCTTCGACATTTTATTAGATAAAGAAACGTACCACAAAATACCGTACTATATGGAAGCAGAAACGGAAAAACTACCAATCGTAGTGGCAGGACGACGACCTGCATGCTGGATTTGCGGTGAAGTGGGGCACTTAACATACACGTGCCCCAAAAAACAACCTACCCCCAGAAACCCGAAAAATCGGGTCCTAGATCATCTAGAGTCGGCCCCAGTGATTGGATTCAAGATACCTGATTCTGAACAAAAAGAGGACACGCCTACAAAGATATCACCAGAGGATTTTGAAAAAACCTTTAACTCTGAAGCAGCATCTCCAGAAAAAAAAGGAGAGTGGAAGATTGTGCCATCCAAAAGAACAGCTCCCAAAACATACGCAAAGTCACTCACCAAAGAGGAAAAGCTAGAAATCAGGACTAGCAGAGACCCAGGAGGAAATAAATATAAGGAATTACTCAAACTTAAGGACTCTCTTGATGAGAAACGTGAAGCAGGTAAATCTGTCCCCTTCCCTGAGTCCCTGTTTCCCGAAAAGCCCAACCCCGCTCCGAAGGAAAAACGTTCCCCCCAAAAAGTCCCAGCCCCAGTTAACATCTCGCTCCCTACTAGGGCAAAAAAAATGACTTCATTAGGCGCCCCTCAGAAAAAAAGAAGTCCAAGGCCCTCCCCTTTTTCCACCCCTGCCAACACACCCCAGAACACTCCTCCCCCTTCTCCCATGAAAACTGACATGCCCCCTCCCACTCCCTCTGACAAAAAGAGGCAAAGAAGCCCATTCATTGAAACAGAATCACGGAAAAAAAAATCCCCCCCCTTTTTTTTCTGGCAACGCTGTATGTCAAATAACCCCAGAGAAAGAACTAATCATGAAAACACACAAGTCCAAGGACTACAAAAACCTATTGGCATTCAAATTAGTACACAAGAAAGACATCTCAAACCCCGAAAACTTCCCCAAAGCCAAGAGGATTTTAACAGTAGTTAGACCTAGAGGGGAAGCAAACGGGGTTTGGAAAATGATGGAAGAGGCGAATAGCGCCTTCAACCTCTATCCTCCTGTCGCCTTCTTCAATGACAGAGAAATAACAGAAATGAAAAAATCTTGTGTTGGTCGGGTCCCTATAAAGATGCACCCATCTCTATATAGGGCCATTAAACTAACCTTTCCTCTTGACATCGGCGGTTTGTCCCCTGACGGGTCAATCACCACTGAGATGACCACTGGATCCATGGGGACAGCTGTCGGTGTCTTGACACCGTCTATGTTTGATCAGGATTCCCAACCCTAAGTAGCTCAGGATGGCTTCTTTAAGATTAGCTAGTTTAAATGTCCGAGGGTTGAGGGACGCCGCTCGTAAACTTCGAGTTGCACGGGACCTTCAACGCCTTGGTGTGGATGTATGTTGTCTACAGGAGACTCACTTTATTCCAAGTGACTATCAGGATGTGCTCCTTAGAGACTTTCAGCTCTACTCAGCACATTATGATACCCACGCAAGGGGGGTTACCTGGCTAGTTAAGCGCACTCTTGATGCATCGTGTGACCCTATTTATGCAGATCCAGAGGGAAGATTGCTCGTTCTGGATGTTACCGTAAAGGATGTGGCATTTCGTTTTATTGGGGTTTATGCGCCCAATAACCGTACTGAGCTAGTTTCCTTTTTTCGGCGAATCGAGCCTTTCATGAATTCGTCTCGCCGGTTAGTTTTAGCGGGAGACTGGAACGCGGTCCTGGATCCCGAGTTAGATCGTGGGGTTAATACCACAAGGGATACTAACCAGAACCGGGATGCTAAAGTGTTTCGAGATTTTGTCGACAAGTTTGATCTTGTCGATAAATTTCGGAACGAAAAACCCGGGGATTTAGCATGGACTTGGACAGGTAGACGCGGCTCCGATCCGGTGCAGCTTTCGAGTTACATCGATCGGTTCTTAGTTAGGAGAGTCGACCTAGGGCTTTTAGACTGTCCAAGTTTTCATAGTATAGTTTATTCGGACCATAGGCTTGTCCGGGTTCGAGTAAACTTAGATAGTGTTAAACCTAGGATGGCTAGTTACTGGAAGTTCAACACGTCGTTGTTCGATGTGAAGGACTTCCGGGAACAGCTTCTACTAACAATACAGAAGGAATTGACGGGGGCTATCATCGGGAATAAGTGGTGGGGCAACCTTAAAAAAGTCATTAGGTCCTTCGCTGCTGATTTTAGTCACCGGCTCAACCGTAGTTCTAGAGCAGCGAAAGCGGCGCTAGAAGATAGATTAGAAAGGGCGGTGGAGGAGGGGGATAGTGCTAGCTATACTATAGTTAAGGTTGAACTGGACTCCTTGGATAACAGGGAGGACCAGGGATTATTAGTTAGGGCTAGATTAAAAAGAGCGCCAAACGAGGCAACAAACATGGCCGCGTCACTGCGTGCAGAGGAGTTTCGACGTTCTGCAGATCGACCCATCGCCAGTGTCACATTGCCGGACGGACGAACCGTAACTTCAAACGACGGAATCTTGGAGGGTTTTCGGACTCATTTTCAGGAGCTTTTTACCAAGGAGCCCGGTCTGACTATTGAACAGTTTGACACCTATTTAGCCGACTTTTCTCGCCTGGAGGCGACCGAAGCAGCTAGGTGTGAAGGTAGCATAAAAGAGGAAGAAGTCATTGAGGCCTTGAAACAGGTCGGGCTAGACAGGACCCCTGGGATAGATGGTCTGCCCTACGAGGTGTATTTGAGGCTGTCGCCCATTTTTATTCCTTTGCTGACCGTACTTTTTAACTCCTGGTTTAGGAACGGGTGCATAGCTCAGTACTTTACCAGGGGGATCATTAAATTGTTACGCAAAGATAAAAATGGAGGGGATGGGATAGGTAATTTTCGGCCCTTAACGATGTTAAACACAGAGTTAAAGATTTTTGCCAAGATCTTAGCAAATCGTCTGCAGATTGTCTTACACCGTCTAATAAGTCCCGAACAGACTTGTTCTGTTAAGGGCCGGACGATTCAAGATAATTTGCACACGATACGCTTGATCGTAGAAAAAGTCGACACAGAAGCCGCGCTGATTAATTTAGATCAGTCCAAAGCATTCGACAGAGTAGACCATCATTACCTAGAGGCTGTTCTTCGCTCGGCTGGATTTGGTCCCCAGTTTCGCTCTTGGATTTGCCTCTTGTATGCCAACCCCGGTGCTATGGTTGAAGTGAATGGGGTGAGGTCGAAACCCTTCATGTTAACAAGATCGATCCGTCAAGGTTGTCCGTTATCCCCAATGTTATATGTGCTGGCGCTTGAGCCATTTTTGCGCCAGCTTCGGGTGAATCCGGTCCTTCGCGGGATTACTTTGCCAGGTGGCTCTACCCCGGTAAAGTATACCGCCTATGCTGACGACGTGACTGTGCTTGTAACGAGCAGTGCCGAGATTAGAGTCGTTGACATAGAAACAAGTCGGTATGCCAAGGTCACAGGGGCCATAATTAACTACGTTAAGTCTATTGGCTTACGTATCGGTGCCTGGAGGGGTATGCCCCTTCAGGGACCCTTTGGTTGGGCTGATGGGCCATGCAAGCTACTCGGCGTCTGGTTTGGTCCCGGTCTCCAGCTGGAGAAAAATTGGTCGGAGGTATTGGAAGCGGTCAAGGTCGCATCTCATTTGTGGGCCTTGAGAAATCTGTCTTTGAAGGGTCGGGCGGAGGTATGCAATTCTCATATCTACCCCCTGATCCTTTACCGTCTATCAGTACTTCCACTCCTGGAGACCACACTAGTTGATCTGGTGCGGGCTCTTTTCGCGTTCTTATGGCGCGGAAAGCAAGCCATGGTTACCCGGGAGGTCTGTTACCTGCATCCGTCTGAAGGCGGTCTGGGTATGCCTAGTGTAGAAATACGTAGACACACTCTTAGGCTGATATACCTGGATCGAATGTGTACACCAAGTGAGGGAAACGGTGTCTTCTGGATAGAAGACACTAAGAAAGCCTTTCAGGCTTTGGAGAGTGTGCATTCGGCTGAGGGGGAGGCACACAGGTTGCCCCGAAACGAGTGCCCTTTCTATCGCGAGTGTCGGCAGGCCTTGAGATTTCTTCTACGGGTCAAAGAAAGCCTCTCTGACACCCAGCTGTTGTCTCGCAAAGCGCTATATCGGGCGTTAGTGAGGGGATCCGTTCGAGACGAAAAGATTGAGGAGTTCGGTTTTACGAAGGAGGAGCGCCGCTTAATATGGCCTTGGGCGCCTGGGTCGAGCTGCTTCGATAATTATGAGGCATCACTCACCTGGCTGGTAATACGAAATGCTCTCTGGGTCGGCAAAAGACTTTACGCAGCGGGTTTTACGGAGACACCCAATTGTGTCCGATGCGGAGAATGGGAGGAAGACCTTGATCATGCTTTCTTCCACTGCGCCATCGTTCGACCGTTGTGTGAGTTAGTTGAAGGCTTCACGGTTCGCATGCTGAGCGAGCGGTTTTTTGTGCTGGAGTCGGTTTCCCCGTGCTGCAACTGGGCACCGACCATGAAGAAAGAAGAACGCTATGTTTTTCTGTGTTTACTAGCAGTTATGAGAGGCGTGATTTGGACGACGCGACAGAAGGAGGTTTACGGAGATGAGACCTTCACTGCTCCCCAGCTTGTCCTCATTTTCAAATATCGATTGAAAATGCGAATTAAGCTGGAGAAGGTGAAACTCGCTCCTGTGAATTTTAACGAAAGGTGGGTGAAAGTTTCGCGACTGTGTAAAGTGAATGGAGCTAGTCTTGAATTTCTTTTTTGAGTGGCTTAGGTTTTTTAAGGATTTTGGGTAACCTGATCAAACATAGACATGCATCGGACCTCCTAGAGTAGGCTAGTTAGGCATTTTTGTTCGATTTTTAACTTAGCTAGAGTATGCATGCTGTCATCGCCCCAATCTCCTTTTTTGGTTTTCCCTGTCCCAGCGTCCCTCGTTTTTTTTTTGTTTTTTTTTTGTTTTTTTTCCCCACTTTTGGTTCGATAACCCCCAATCCCGGCCCCTTAGGTGACGGATAAACTGTTTTGCCAGAGATGTAGGCCATTTTTGTTGTGTTTGAATAAAGTTAGCTTTCGTGGGACCTACATCTTTTCGACTGACAAAACTTTTTATCCGCCACAATTAGTAGTGAGGGGGTTCTTTTTACTAACCACTTTTTATCATTGTATATTTTTTCATACGATTTTGTAAATAAGATTTTTATCCCCAACCCCCCCACATCATGTATATATATTTGTAACTTTCGGGTTTAAAGTAGGATGTCCACAGAGTGATTTTGGTATTTTGGTGAAAGAGTCTAGTTAAGTTAACTTTGTTAGTTAGGTCAACATTAACCCCCACCCCCTTTTTCGGCCTTGTGCCACATTTTTATTTGTATTTTTGTCAAATAAAATAAATATTTACCCCATTACTCTCGAAATATTGCAACACTTTTGGTGTGTCTTAGCTTTTTTTCAATAGTTGAATTTATCCGTGCAGTATTTTCTTCTCTTTGTTTTCCAATATTGTTGGCTTAAAGTTCCTTTTTTGTGAGTTCAAATCCTCGTCGCCATTTGTTATATCCTTACTTTAAATCAGAATACAGCAAGAAACACGGGGTTATGGGTGAAAGACAAAAGGGCTTATTTACAAGGGAATACAGGTGACATAAGAGTTACTCGACATCTTGTCTTATTCTGTTCCTGTTTTTTTCCTTCTCTCTCAGTCACGTAAGAGGGTATATTTCATTTCATCTATGAAGGGATGTTAGGTTATTCCATTACATCATCAATGACATTTGGGTCGGTATAAGCAGATATATTTTTGTCTAACCAGTTAGTTTGTCGATTAGCCTGCCACTCAGTTTAAGTCAGTTTTCTGTTGACCGGAACTCGGTGAGTAAATTTGGCATAGACTGAAATACATTAGTATTAAATATGGTTCGATTGCAAATGGTATTGTGAATTTTATTAATGATTCCACAGGTAGTATTTGAGATGGAGGGATGTCAATCTATATCTAAACACAATCTAAACTGTTTCAATATGAAGCAGTATCTGCCAAAAGGAGTTATACGCGTATTTATAAGGATCATCTTTTCTTTAACGTTGATTCACTCTAAACTATGATTAGGGGACAGATTTATAGGGGACATCCTAAGTGGAGAGTTGCGCAGCAGAATTGTTGCTAACATTACACTTAAATGTCTGCATGTTGGCTTAGTCGAGGAAGCAGTAAACGGGTGGAATTTTGCTGTATTTACTTTGAGGAGGTGGGTACCACTACAGTAAGTTTACGGGCACATACTATGAAATTATTTGTAAATAAATCACAGAGATGCAACATTACGGCGATTGGACAAGGTATTATTGTCATCACTTAACTATATAACTTATGACGATATCAACAAAATCTAAGTTGTTGTAACCATTGTTATATTCTCACTTATCGATGCTACGTGTTAGGAACCCAGATTCTCTTCATCTGCTGATAAATTCATTCGACCACCAATGTTTATAAAAAGGTTTATTACAAAGACAAGAACAGTCACCCAAATCACCAGAGAGACAGGTTATTTTCGTATACGAGAGGTAGAGACAAACAGATAGATGAATTGCTTGTCTCACTACGTCTCGTTACAGCGTGTACGTCCTTCTCCACATCTCATTAGGATTGCAACCCGGACACATCTTTCTTGTTTGAAATCTCTCCAGCAAAGAGGAAAAAAATCTGTGACCGGAGGTCACGTGGTTTCATTGACTTCTGTTCTGGGGTCGTCTCTAACCCTTAAGGTCACTCAAACGTTTCCATTCAAACACTCCCCTTGTTTTTGTAATACAACGAGTATCATTTTAGGGTAAACAATATGTATTTTGCTTTTTACATATAAATTGATGTGCAAGTAAAAAAACAAAACAAAACAAACTTCGAAGCTTCACCAACCCGGTCCTTGTGATGTCTTGAGAATTCCGCCTGGATATGATTTAACATCATGGGATGTTAAATTGTAAATCCTGTTACTATGGGAATGGCAAATTATATTACAATGGTTACTTTTGTAAGACAAATGAGAGAAAAAAAATCTAATAAAGTTATATGACCCTCATAGATGTTGCTGTTCTAGAAAATGATTCTCCTCCGTTGAAACGTTTTCTAATTACATGAAGATAAATGTCGAAAACATTCTTTACAAATTTACATTTTTGACTTTGATCTTTTTTCCAAGTCGCAATCATTTTTTTTCTCTTTCCGAGAGAGGAGGAATCTGATTTCACAATCAATAAAGATAGATTTATCGCCGTTTGATTTGCTGGTTTTGTTTCTTCAATTGTTTATATGCGCGCACGCGCGCGCACACACACACACACACACACACACACACACACACACACACACACATATATATATATATATATATATATATATATATATATATATATATATATAAAGCGTACTTTCGGGTAATTGTACCAACTAAAAAAAGTGTTCTTTATATGCGTGGTTACCAAAAAAGCACTTTTTTCTAGTTGACGCAATTACTCCAAAGTACGGTATATATATATATATATATATATATATATATATATATATATATATATATATGCGATGATTGCAACGTCTTGTCAGACGAGTGCCACTTCCTCAGACACTTAAAGTCCATGAGCCCGAAAATGACTTCCATCGCCACAGGACCATTTTAATAGACAAATGCCTGAGGGTGTATCTATACATAGATGATGTTAAAGAGTCTTAGCTTTGTACGACAGCTAAATCTCTCTCTCGGTTCAAAATGTTGAGATCCAGCAACAAGCAAGAGCAAAATAGCCAGCAACAAGTTAAACTGCAGACCAGCTTAATGCGGGTAACGGTCTTCCGCTTTATGGTTTTTTAAATCAGAGATTTGCTTCTCCTAGAAAGGTTGCCTTCACCACGGCTTACGGAAGCTCTCTCCACCCCAACACACACATACATACACACAAACACACACGGTGCTAGTTGGCCGTTGACCCCGAAAAAAGGTTCATTCGTCTTTTGGAAGTGATTTGATATATGTGTGTGTGTGTGTGTGTGTGTGTGTTTATGTATATGTGTGTATGTATATATGTTGATATATGTGTGTTTATATTTATGTGTGTATATATGTGTGTGTATATATATGTAGATATATGTGTGTTTATGTTTATGTGCGTGTATATGTAGATATATGCGTGTATATGTACATATGTGTGTATGTATAGATGTATATATGCACATATATATGTATACATGTTTATATACACCTATACACACACACACACACACACACACACATATATATGAGAGAGAGAGAAAAAATATAAATAAGTTACAAAAGTATGTATTTTAAATATGATAAAATACGATTTAAAACATGTAGTTATTATAATAAAAAGTGTTCAATGTACTTGGATGTATGAACAAAGCAGTTCGATTTTCTCTTTCTTTCTTTATATATAATATAAGCTATATATATATATATATATACAGTTGTGCCCGATATTATTCATACCCCCCCCTTGAAAATTGAGTTTATTAGGTGTAACTTTGTTAGAATTTATTGTTTACGTCCATATTGATACATATTCTTAATAAACCTCTTCTGATCATTTTCGTCATTTTAAAATCTCGGGATACTTGTAATAAAAGAAATATACAGCTATTTATAAAATCTGCAATGTTCAAAAATAATCATACCCCCTTATTTTTTCAGTATTAATCGAGTTTCTGACTTTGTTTCCTGTTTGATTCTTATTTTGAATGCTTTTATACAACCTTTGATTAATTTCATTTCGTTTTTTGCATTTTTCAGAAATTAAAATGATATCAACTGAAAACCAATAAAAGAATAAAAATTATTAGAATGGGGAAGAAAAAAGAGCTTAGTAATGATCTTAGGGCTAAAATTGCGAATTCACATAAGGATGGTTTAGGTTAAAAGTCAATTTCCAAGAAATTTGAGGTCTCTACAGCATCAGTACAGAGCATCATCAAAAAATTCCAGAGCCACCACACAACAAACAACTTGATTGGTAGAGGAAGGAAAAGGAAACTGTCTGCTAGAGCCACCAGGAATATTGTAAGAAGTGTTAATGCAAATCCAACCACCACTACTAAGGACATTTTAGAAAATCTGGAGTCTTCTGGCATAAAAATATCAAGGCAAACATTTCAAAGGACTCTGCATGAAAATGGTCTGAAAGGAAGAAGACCAAGAAGGACTCCATTGCACACCGGAAAACACCTTGCAGCACGTCTAAAGTTTACTAGGAACCATGTGAATTCTCCAGAGTCCGTTTTCTCAAGTATTTTGTGAACTCACGAAACAAAAATTGAATTGTTTGGCCATATGGATGCTTCTTACGTTTGGAGGAAGAAAGGAGAAGCTTACAACCCAAAGAACACCATACCCACGGTGAAACATGGTGGTGGTAGCCTAATGTTTTGGGGCTCCTTTTCGGCTAGTGGTCCAGGTAGTTTGGTCAAGATAGATGGAACCATGAAGAAGGAGCAATATTTGGAGATACTCCAGAAAAACATTAGACAGGATGCGGAGAAGCTCCATTTAGGACCAAACTGGGTCCTTCAACAGGATAATGATCCAAAACATACTGCCAAAATAGTCAAGAAATGGTTTGAGGATAATCAAATTAATGTTTTGGAATGGCCGAGCCAGAGTCCCGACCTGAACCCTATCGAAAACCTCTGGCACATATTGAAAACTGAGGTTAAAAAGCGGAAACCTAGAAATTTGAGGGATTTGGAGAACTACTGCATTGAAGAATGGTCAAAAAGCAGTGTTGATGCTTGTAAAAACCTTGTTGATAAATATCCAAAACGGTTACAGGCAGTTATTAAGAATAAAGGGCATGCTATTGACTATTAGTAAGAGGGGTATGAATAATTTTGAACTAGTGCCATTATTGTTTTTCTTTGTATAATGTTTCAAACTTGCATAATTTATTTATTTGTTGAGTTTAAATTAAATGCTTATGTTTGATTTATTGTTTGAAATCCCTTTAATATTGTCTACCTTCTGGTTTGAGCAATAATCTTATAGAAATCTCAAAGATCCGAGGGGTATGAATAATATCGGGCACAAGTGTATATATATATATATATAATAATAATAATATAAGCTATATATATATA
>NC_136509.1:104936154-104953654 GCF_053919585.1 Euprymna scolopes | reverse complement strand
TAAGATATTTAAAAAACCGACGTCAACGACGACGACGTTAGGTATATGATTTTATTTTCTATATTCGGATATTATTTTAGTTTATATATATATATATATATATATTTATATATATATATATATATATATATATATATATATATATATATATATATGTTTATTTTATTTTTTGTTTTATTTTCATTTTATTTTATTTATTTTTTATTGTTATTGTCAATTTTGAAATTATTTTGTATCGCTATCCTTGAGTAAAGTTTATTCAGTGCACACAGTTGTTCACTATTTCTCTCCTACAGTTTAATAGATGTTCGGGTTCTTTCAAGTATAGGATAGCAAATTTTTCATTCAAGCATAATCTACATTGAAGTCTAAGTCCCTACATGTGCTTGCTTGTCTTAATATTTTCCATTCGACTATCAGCTAACGTCTGCGAACAACTGTGTGCACAGAATAAACTTTGCTCTAGGTTACCGATACAAAATAATTTCAAAATTGACAATTACAATAGAAAATAAATCAATAAAAATAAAACAAAAAATAAAATAAAATAAACATACATATGCATAAATAATTATATATATATATATTTATATAAACTAAAATAACATCCGAATGATAGAAAAAAAAAATCACATACCTAAGCCATCATTGTTGTCGTCGGTTTTTTTAATATCTTGACTACACCCCGGTCGAAAATAGGTCAGCTTACTTAGATAGCTATCTTCCCATGAAAAGCACACACAAAGTAAGGGGTGAACCTAAGGTCAATTGTACCTTTGTCCTGAAAGTACCCGCCCATTGGCTGATTAGGATGGGCACAGTGGAAACTAGGAAGCTGATTGGCTAACTAAAAATTCAATAGACTATATGTATATAAAAACGCAAGGTAACCACAACTTTGCATAAGCCTGACGATTTCTCACGAGAATGAAACGCAGAATATTCTGTGTAGCTTAATTGCCATATATATTTTTATAACTTATATATATAGTAACACGTGTTTATACATACTCATATGCGCATATGTATGTACACACATATACGTTAATATCCATGCATGTACGTTAATATCTACATTCACATAAGTACACTAATACATCGGCCAATACTTACCATTATCCTCATACAAATGTAAACTTTGCTATTTTGCAATAAGTAAAAACTGACTTAACGCTCCCTCCTCTTTAAACTAAAATTTTTAAGATAGACGCACAAATAAAAAAATTAAAAAAAAACAGTTTTGATTGCATTTTATTTTATTTTTTATTGCTTTTGCAAGGGTTTCACTGCCATTTATCAGTTATTTTTTATTGTTTTAATCTTTTCACTCTGATCATGATTCGACGGTAGATTTTGCCAGCGATGGTCATACTCATCGACCGAATCTGTATTCATTTACAGGATAGAACGGTAAATTTGTCGCCCTAAAAAAACAACACTACAGCTTTATTGAAAAATTTTATTGAAAAAAATCAATTCAGGTAATTTGATTATGTAGTAGAGCTGACATGTATTCAGTGTAGCCGCCTTCAGCCTCAATCACCACGTCGATACAGGTCCGGAACCCAGAGCGGCGATCAGGCTGGCTTTGGTGTTGTGGGAGATCATGTTGATGATGTTTTCGACGTATGACCAAACAAAGTAGCCCAGCGAATTCAGGCTAGCGAGAGAAGGGTACAAAGCCATAGCACTCCTTCAGCACATATCCACGTACACTTTGGTGTTGACTTTCAAGCCGATTTCGAAGATGTGGGGTGACATAATGTGACTCTCACTTGAAACCACACCAAAGACCATAACCGTGGCCAGAAACTTTGTTTTCATCACCCTAGGCATGTCTTCAAGCGTTGAACCATCCGGATTTGCATTTTGAGGGTGCTAGCAATGGTCCTGTTGTCAGACCTTGGATCGGTAGAGAACATGAGTTGTAGAGTGGCACCTCTCCAATATCGCTCATTGATTATTGTGTCACTTTCAAACATGATAGAAGGCTCTTATCCCTATTGGGATTTGTACACAACTGGCTAGCTAGTAAATGGTCTGCAACAGAAAAAGAAAACCGATTTTCATCAAACAGAAATAGAATCAACTTTTTTTAAGGCGACAAATTTATCGTTCCATTCTTTAACACTTTTCCACCGTCGTTTCTTTTTTAAGATTCTATTAACTTTCACAAATCCATTGGAGTCATTGATATCAAGTTTCTGAGATATAGTTAAAAGCAAATTATATTAAGATTGTCCCCATGTATATAATTACAGCACTCTTTTTAGGGTAAAATGTTTGTATGCCACGAAAGGCAATGAAAGAAGGAAAGAAAGAAAGCGAAAAAAATTATTAAAACCTCTTTTCTCCCTTTTACACCAGTGAATATTTTAAAAAAATGTATGTTATTAAATTAGTACCCTGATGATTTGGGTGACAGTATTAGGATTTCTGACTTAAAGATTAATAACTTTTCCACTTTTCTTATACATGACTAAAAACAAAAACAGGATTAAATATCAAAATTGATGAAATCGATTGAAATAAAGTTTTTTTTTAATATTGATCATAAAAGTGTGTGGGAGGGAATCGTCTTCACTTTATAAATTATGTGTGTGTGTGTTTATCTGGTTATTGAACTAAACTTATGAAGTTAGAACTGGATAAGTTAATCTTAATATTGGATGTTTTAAGAAAGTCTAGTCAGTTGATGAATAAACAGCCGGTTTTAAGGATGAGCAATGTGTCTGTTGATGCGATATCCTAAACCCAACTAGACGAGAAACGTATCAGGATCACATTAATCGTGTGTATCTGCATTTTGCTTATGTGAACTCTATCTACTTTCTATGTGTCTGTGTTTATTCCAATAATAAAACTCTGAAAATATGAATTATCTATAGATGGTGTATGTAATATTGAATGACCTTGTGCCACTTATTGTGGCAGGTTAGGCTGATCTGAATGTTAGATGGCTTTAGAGAGAATCAAATGTGTATTAATGCTGGCGCTCCTCATGGTTCCATCCTGGGCACAACTCTCTTCTTGATCTTCATTAATGATCTCCCAAATCACATTCTTAGATCATTCGTAGACATTTATGCAGACGACACCACAATCTATGGCAACACTTCAAAGGCCAGCAATGACCAAGATCTTTCTGGTTCTCTCTGTTCTAGACTTGAAAATGTGGTGCAATGAGGTCAAAGGTGGCTGGTTAATTTTAATGCATCAAAAATCAAGCTTCTCTCCTTTCATCATAATCACTCTGACTCCCATTACGCCCTAATTGAAATCAATAGTTCTCGTCTTTGGAAAACTCCATGTCTTGATAAGCTTCTGGGACTGACCTTCACTCTTGATCTAAAATGGAACAGATACATCAAATCTGTTGGCAAGATCGCTGGAAAAATGGCTGGATCACTCTACCGCTCCAGTAAGTATCTCACTGCCAATGCATCCTCTATCTGTATAAGAGCTAGATACATTCTAAAATGGAGTACTGTTGCCACATATGGGCAGAAGCTGCTCATCGTACCCTATTCAGCATTGATAGACTTCAAAACTGGCTTTGAAACCTAATGCCCTTTTCTCTTCCCTGCAACCTCTTTCTCACAGAATAGACGTTGTGAGTCTGTCTCTACTCTATCATTATTTTCATGGCAAGTGCTCGTCTGAACTTCAATCTATGGTTACCCCTTGCCAAACTTTCACAAAAAGCACTTGACTAGTTACACGCACTATTGACGATTTCCCCCACTTTTTATCTGTGTCTAAATCTAAACACAGATTCCATGAACAAAGCCCTTTTCCCATAACTGCTCATCTGTAGAACACTTTCTGCTTTCCTGCTTCCCGATTTTATACAACATGGTAGCTTTCAAGTTCAATGTAAACAAGTTCTTGTTAGAGCCGTCCCCATAAATAATTAAATTCTACCCAATTTACTCCATTAACGATTACTACACTACGAGTTTACATTCATTAACCCTTATCCTTGAGTGACCTTCTGGCCTTGATAAGTGGTGACTTCTAACTAAAAAAAAAAAAAGAAAAGAAGTAGCTGATTATGAGAATGATTGATATGTCATGAGGTATTCAAAATAAGTCCAGATGACCCAACTTTCAGGGAACATCATTAGCGACATGGGTGGCATTGTTTACAAAATGAAAGTATGTACCCAGACAACACGAAAAGCAAAGAGATGGATCCAGCTGGCCCAATCTCTATCCTAATTTGCTGGCATTTTTTAAATCAACCTTAAACTGAAGACGTCCATTTACCAACCATAAAAGATATGTGAAAGAAGTTTATTTGATAATATGCTGAATAAGCAAATGAGAAAAATATATTTTTTTATGAAAATGTGTTGGTTTATTTCTTCGTTACTGAAGTGTATAGAACATTTGTGATGATCAGCATAAAGGAATATCTTGATGATTAATGATTTGGTTCGCCCCTTATGTTGGTATAACAGCCTTTGTTAACCCACAATTTCTGTATCTATCAATGTATTACTCTCTTCCTTTTGCTGTTTTATTCTCGCACTTTTACTCTTTCTCTCTCTCTCTCTCTCTCTCTCTCTCTCTCTCTCTCTCTCTCTCTCTCTCTCTCAATAGTTTTTTTTTGTATCTGGTTGTGGTGAATAGAGAAGAGAAATTAGATTTTCATAAAAAACAAAAAAGAAAAAGTTTGCTTTTTGTGATTACCTTCCACCTTGTTTTGTCTCTGGTTAGGTATGTCCATGTAGATCTTAGTTGACTCCCAGGGTCGTCTCTTTAATGAGTTTTTGTTCTATCTCTTGGTTTTCCCCCATTATTTTAGGGTTCATTATGTTGCTTTAAAAGTCCACCTATTGTCTGTATATCTCGAAAGTAAACCCGCCCATCTATGTTTGTCTGTTTGTATGGTGGTGATGATGAAGATCAATAACTTTTCCACTTTCTTTTATGCATGATTAAAAAAGATAAAATACTGATCAGGATTAAATACTAAAATCGATGAAATCGATTGGAGGTAAAATTTTGTTTGTATTAATTACAAAAATGTGTAGAAGGGGATCGTCTTTACTTTATAAATTGTGTGTGTGTGTGTGCGCGCGCGCGTGTGTTTGGTTATTGAACTGGACTTGTAGATTTAGAACTGGACAGGTTAATCTGAATATCAGATTTTTTAAGAAAGTCTAGTCAGTTAAGAAATAGACAGCTGATTTTAAGGATGAATAATATGTCTGGTGATGCAATATCCTAAACTCAACCAGACGAGAAATGTATCAGGAACGATTCTGGATCACATTAAGCGTGCGTATCTGCATTTTGCTTATGTAAAGTCTATCTACCTCCTATGTGTCTATTCATTCCAATGATAAAAATCTACTTTACTCCAGTTTGCTGTCTAATCCAAGTGTTTCTTTTTCTTTCACGTAGACTGATGCCAAACATAATGTGTTCTATTTTGCATTGTGACACTCTTTTTTTTTCAGTATATTTTTGGTAACCATATGATTTTGCATTATCGTAAAAGCTGCTTACTATTGATTTCGTTCTGGCTAAGACCAATGGTTTTCTCAGGGATTTGGATGAGAAAAGGTCTCATCAAGGTCCCGATACTCTCTGAACTCTTTCAGTAGAGTTTTGGTTAGTGCACTTCTTCCTTGGCTTTTCTATCTTCTTGGATCCTTCGTGACTATTTTGTGTAGTTTTAGCCGAAGCTGTTGGTGTTGTTGTTGTTGTTATTATTATTATTATTATTATTATTATTATTATTATTATTATTACAACACCTCCTCTTTCCATTCTGCCAATTTAAGTTTAAGTTGTAATGATTCATTATGTTTATTCTTGTTTCAGCAAAAAATATTTGTTTTCATTTTCAAGTCTGTATAATGGATTTCAAACTTTTCCATGAGTTATATTTAGAGTAGACCTGGAAGTTTTATCTATTTGGTCGTTTCCGCTGATCCCAGCATGACTTGCAACCCAACATATATAAGTATATCATTATCATTTGACAGCTTCGCTAATTTGCATAATATATTTCATTATTGATGAAGTATCCAGTTTCCTACTTTTTTAATGATGCCAAAAATGAATATGAGAAAAACCTAAAATAAAAACCAGAAGCGGGGGGAGGGGAGTAAATGGTAAATTTGGCGTTCGTATTAAACGAAAAGCCAGCGGATGAGTTTATTGTGTTGCCCGTAAGTGCAAAGATATTAGTTATTCCATCCCCCAGATGCATGGCCCATTAGCTTCTTCCTTCCTTATCCCCCGAATGTATTCACTGAGCATATGATGTTAGAACTTTCTTTTTAGATATTCTTGGAAAATGAGTGCAAAGAAAGTCGATTTGTCTGCGTACATTTAAAAAGAATTCTATCTTGTCAGTGAAAAGTGTAGCGCTAAAAGTTCCAAACGTTGCTGCTGCCGCCGCTGCTGCTGCTCGTAACAGCTAACTTTGTGGCATTCATTTACCATCATCAACTTGGCGTTGCCCACCTGCAATTGTCTGATGCTAACGAGCTTTCTTGCTAGTATTAGTGGGTGGCCTTCGTATAGAAGAAACGTTTACTATTGAGGCCTTTGTTAGGTGCTACTCTACTCTTCGTAGTATGGTCGTCGATTTGGTATTTATTCACCAACTGTAGCACACAGCATCAGGGTGCTGTGGGCAGATCGGTTTTCATGTAGAGAGAGACACGTGGCGTCTTTTAATGGTTATGGTCATAAAATCCTTCTAATTCTTTAGAACTCTCCTCAATTGAGAGCCTTTAGAAGAAAAGAAGTAGATTAATATCACGAATAAGGATTTGCTATTAGTGTATCCTATTATCATAGCTTTGTGCCATACTTAAACTAACAATATATATATATATATATATATATATATATATATATATATATATAAAATCCTATATAAAATCATATATATGCAAAATCCAATCCTGCATTTTGCTAATTCCTACCCTCTAATGAGAAGGAGAGTATTTCTTCGAAACTCCGCGGATTAAGGACTGTCCATTTATCTAGTGTTTCCTTTTCAGATTAAATATGTTTTTAACTCATTTCAAAGTGTTTTTTTAAACATATTTCATTAACTGTTTGCTCATATATATATATATATATATATATATATATTTAGAAGAAAAGAAGTAGATAAATATCACGAATAAGGATTTGCTATTAGTGTATCCTATTATCATAGCTTTGTGCCATACTTAAACTAACAATATATATATATATATATATATATATATATATATATATATATATATATATATATATATATATATATATAAGTGCAATTGTCTGTCTCTGTGTGCACATTTCCTTACCAAACTACTCTGTCAATTTTCAGTCTACAGACTCAAATTTTAAATGTAGGTTACTTGAACATGGGTCAAACTTTTTAATTTCATTTGAACCCAAAACAATTAATGTCATGGGTCAGAATTTAGGTCAATGTTAAAAAAAAAATTTGACCTCTGCGGTCTCTACCAAATTACTCAGCCAATTTCTGGTCTAAACATTTGAAATTTTACATAAAGTGTGTTCAGAGATAGGGCAAACTTTTTAATTGGTTTGGGTCGAAAATTTGAGCTTCCAAGGGGTCAAAGTTCAAAAGATTTGACTTTTGAGGTCTCTAACAAACTATTCAGCCAATTTTTGGTCTAAACATTTGAAATTTTACTTAACGGGTATTTAGACATGTGGCAAGCATTTTAATCAGTTTTGCGGCGAAAATTTTGCTGCCAAAAGATCAAAGTTGAAAGAGTTGACCTTTCCAGATTCTAGTAAACTCCTCCACCAATCATGAGTCTAAACACTTGAAATTTTAGATGTAGGTAACTTGGACATGGGACAAATTTTTATTTTGATTTGAGACTAATGCAATAAATGTTAAGGGGTCAAAATTGTGGTCAAAGTTTAAAAACAAATTTACCTCTGCGGTCTCTACCAAATTACTCAGCAAATTTTTTGTCTAACCATTTGAAATTTTACATAAAGGGTATTCACACATAGGGCAATTTATGAACAGTACATAGGGCCCGAACAAAGCTGGGCTGAACTGCTGGTATATATATATAAAAGGTGAAATTGTCTGTGTGTGCATTTTTCTACCAAACTACTCTGTCAATTTTCGGTCTACAGACTCATGGTTTGACCTAAGGAGTATTGAGATTTGGAAAAATCTTTTTAATCGGTTTCCAGCCAGAAATTTGGCTGTCAAGAGGTTAAAGTTCAACGATTTGTCCTTTGAAAACTCTATTAAACTCCTCTGCTAATTTTGGGTCTAAACACTTAAAAATTTAGATGTAGGTTACTTGGACATGGATCAAACTTTTTAATTTGATTTGAGCCCAAAACAATAAATGTTAAGGGGTCAATAATTGACCTCTGCTGTCTCTACCAAACTATTCAACCAATTTTGGGTCTAAACATTTGAAAGCTTTTTAATCAGTTTTTGGGTAAAAATTTGGCTGCTAAGAGGTCAAATTTGAAAGAGTTAACCTTTGCAGACTCTACCAAACTCTTCCGCCAATTTTGGGTCTAAACACTTGAAATTTTAGATGTAGGTTAAATGGACATGAGTCAAACATTTACTATATACAAGGTGTCTTCAATAAATTTCCAAACTTTTTTTTTGTACAGACATTTTAAATTTAGATGCTAGAAAATTCAGTATGTTATTGCTATACATCTTATGAGATGACTGACCATTTTTTATGATTTCAAGTTTAAATGAATAGCTATAGCAGGAATTGGAATACACCCTACTAAAGCCTGATTGGCACAGCTGGCTAATTTCCATAATGCAATCTAGACTGAGGATGCACTAGAAGAACGATATGCAATAACATTCTGTTTTAAACTTAAAAAAATGCCACAGAAACGTATGGAATAATTCAAACTGCTTTTGGACCATCTTGCATGAATCGAGCATCAGTTTTTGAGTGACATAACAGATTCAAGGAAGGCAGGGAGTCTGTGAGAGATGATGAGAGGTGTGGGAAGAGTAAGGAAGTCAGAACACAAAAGTTGATTGGCCAAATAAAGAAATTCATGGATAAGGACCGTCCTATGTCTGTAGAGATAATAAGTGCAATGTGAGAACTGTACACAAGAATATTTAAGAGGAACTAAAATGTGGAAGATTTGTGTGAAGTTTGTCCCGAGAATACACCATCCTTACCACAGACTATTTGACCAAGATTGGCATCAAGACAGTTTCTTACTCTCATTATAGTCCAGACCTTGCTCCCTGTGATTTTTAGTTATTCCTTAAGCTCAAAGACCACCTTAGAGGCTGTCATTATAAAACAATTGAGGAAATGAAAACGGCTGTGACGAGGGTTATTGACACACTCACACAAGAGAACTTCCATGAGGCCTTCCAGAAGATGTTGGAACGGTACAACAAGTGCATTGCAGCCGGAGGAGATTACTTTAAGTGTGTACTATCAATAGAAGTGCCTATTCGAAAAATGTCACATCAACCTAGAGATATTCCTCCTTCTAGACAGTCCATACATTTATAATTTGGTAGTTTTTTTTTTTTTTTTTTTTTTGTAATGGATTTACAAACTTGCATCATACGCGCCAGTTGCATAATCAAGTATCATCAGTACAAATAATGTATAAATTTTAAAATACACTTATTTTAAATAAATATACTAACCTTAGATGTTCTGGAAAACTGCTTCTGTGGTACACGCTTTCAAAAATTCTGGCGAAAGAACTGACCCATTAAATTATCGCTCCATTAGCCTTCTCCCGCTTTTCGCCAAAATATTTGAGTCCTTAATTAATCAAGCTCTAGTCTGTCACCTTACAGCTGCTAAACTCTTGACCGACAAACAATATGGATTAAGGCAACCCCGTTCCACAGTAGATATCCTAACTTTAATCTCTGAACGTATATACTGTTCACTAGACAGGGTAGAGCGGTAGCCCTCGATATTTCTAAGGCTTTTGACAGGGTATGGCACGATGGTCTTCTAAGGAAAATTAGATTATATGGTATCACTGGAAGAATACATAATGTAATTAAATCCTTCTTAAGTAAGAGAAAAATCCAGGTTGTCTTCGACGGTCGTACATCTAAACAATATGATATAAATGTGGGAGTACCTCAGGGGTCTATCCTTGGACCTTTATTATTCCTGATATTCATAAATGACTTCCCTGATAAAATTGTTTCAGAGATGATATATTTGCTGATGACACCACTCTCTATAACAGACACGAGGGGAAAACAAATAAACACATATCTAAGGAAATAGCAGAAACACTAGAGGATGATCCCAAATCTGTAGTGGAATGGGGACAAAAATGGATGGTCACATTCAATGCTGCCAAGACTAAACTTGTTTCCTTCAATAATTACAAGAAACCTTCTCTACCACCAAGACCATACTAGCCGAAAGTACTTCCTTTAAACTCCTCAGTCTAACGTTTACAGGGAACATGAACTAGAATAGATGCATTAAGAGCATTGGCAAGGCCACTGCGAAGAAGGTGTGCTCTCTCTACCATGCTAGAAAACTACTTATGCCTGAAAGTATCCTGTACCTCTATAAGGCCACCATTCGCCCATGTATTGAGTACTCGTCATATCTGGGCTGGTGCATCTGCTGCTTATCTCTCACTCCTTGACAGGGTTCAAAAGAGAGTCGCCGGTCCTGAACTGTCATCTAACCTTCAGCGTCTGTCCCATCGACGAAATGTTGCATCCTTCTGCCTATTCTACAAGTATTTTAATGATGAATGCTCTGACAAACTACAAGCACTTGTACCCCCTCAACGTGAATACCCCCGAAAAACCCGATAAGCAGCTAAAGCCCACCCCTACACAGTAGAGATCCCTGGGTGCAAGAACGCCTTCTCCTTCAATAGTTTCTTCCCCAGAATTGCTAATCTTTGGAACTCCCTTCTTGGATTCTGCTTTCCCAACTATATTGACAAGCAGGAGTTCAAGAGTAATGTGAACAGACATCTTGCTACTCATCTCCCCTCATAATACCCCCACAACTTATATCCCCGATAGTAGCTCCCTACTTCAAAGTGGCACTGTGCCTTGTTTGGGGTGAAAATTGAATTAAAAAAAAAAATTCCGGTATATTTTTTTCACTTTGCATTGGCGTAACATTATTTGTTTTGATACCTTATTACTCAGCCACACAGTGTTATTGATATTACAAACTTCCGGTTTGTTGTTGCTATTCGGCAGTGATAAAATATACGATGCATCATAAAATGTCGTGGAGACAACAGGTATGAAAAAAATAAAAGGATAAAAAAATAAATAAACACAGAAAGAAAACATCAGAAAACCAAGAGACTTACTGGTTTTGTTCGTTTTTGAAAACGTCTGTTGACTGGAACGAAACTGGTATATTTCTCGTTTTTTTTTTTCTTATTTAATTTGATTTTGTGACCAATTTTACATAGGTTTTTATTATGTATAGATATACACATAGCTAAAGTAGACGGCCATGTTGAGAAAAGAGCGTAACTATTTCTCTCACAGAGACATGTTGTATAAACATAATGAGAGTGAGCAAGAGAAATACAAAGGTAGCTAATAGAGGAAGATGACTTGTTGAGTTAATTAACTCACATTAAGTATGATAATAGAGTATAGTTTTTGGTTACAAACACACAGACACAAAATATTTATTATAGTAAGGATGTTAACATTTTTAATTAAATATTTTTAAAATGATGGATTTTTTCTGCAAAATGTTGTTTCCCACCAATTTTTTTTATTCTCTACAATTTCAGATTTAGAATTACTGGAATGAATTCATGGTTTGTGGGTTTATTATATTATTTTTAACATTTTATTTATTTTTTGTACACCTGAACTAAAAAATCAGGTTCGTATTCTTCACATCGTCACGATTTTTACACCCTTACAAATGTTTGCTGCCATTTCCAGTGCATTACACAATGGCTGCTAGACAGGGACATGCTACCCGACTCTAGATTTCTCAGTCTTATATATCGCGATTATTTCTTTTGTTAGTTGATCAGATCAGCAGATTCGCTACCATTCAAATCAGTCACGACTTCTGTTAAGAAAATCTAAGCTCCGTGAACCTTGTTAACCATTTTAGCGCTTGTACAAGTTTGATTTCTAAGAAGGGAGATGCCATTGTAAAAACTCTTGTTTATTTTTTATTCTTAGGAAAAATTCCTGCATTTTTATTCCGCTTGTAAAAGTTGTTAATAACTCTATGAAATAAAGGTTATTTTAGTTCTAAATTGTTGAGATAAGGAGTGACTATTCATATTATTTGAATTCTTCGGACTACTGTTCTTATCTTGAGTGTTATTGGCACTATGTTTTGGTCGATGTAACCCCAAGGATCTGTGGTGCAATGGATAAAGTACTAGGTAAAATTCAGTTGTAAAAGTTACACTCTTTTAGCGAATGAAGGTTCAATCCTTAGTGTGGGCGATACTCCAAATACAAATACGAATTACTTAGAACTTTTACCTGATCATGGGTGATGGAACGAGAGCATACTACCTTTGTGAATTTAAAAAAGGGCTCTGTTCGAAATTCCATGTAGAGGTTATATTGACCGAAACGTAATGCAAAAAACATGAAAAATCAGAAGAGTAGTTTGAAGAATCCAAATAATGCAACAAAGTATTTCGGTCGTTTTTTATTTAACAACTAAAAAAAAATGGAACTTAACAAAATTTTCATTCATTTTTAGAACTTCTTTTCACTATTGATTGAGATTGTCGGACTGACTTCCTCATCTTGGTTTTTTCCCTCCGGCCTTCGTCAGGTGTTTTGTATCAAACTAGGGAACCGTTTTTTAGGAGTCTCGAACCCAACCCTTTATTATTCAAAACAGAGAATCAGCAACTATGTCCCAAAGCCTAGCTGGAGTCCGAACACGGTACCCCCGTAATAATAATAAAGGGTTGGGTTCGAGACTCCTAACAAACGGTTCCCCAGTTCGATACAAAACACCTGACGAAGGCCGGAGGGCAAAACGGCCGAAACGTTGTGACAATAACAACCAAGATAAGGAAGTCAGTCCGACAATCTCAATCAATGAAAACACCCCATCTCAAAAATACAGACAATTACTTTCTTTTCACTTTTCTGTGATTTTTCAAGTAAACGAAACGTATTATTTAGATGATTCTAATTATTTCATCTTGTGATTTTTCCAAATATTTTGGCCGATGTAATCCCCAACCTTCTTCAAATACATCTTTTCCAACTTTGGAATATTCATGTTGAATTTCAAACTGGACTTTTTATTTAATCCTTACTTCGGCCAAAGCGTTGTAAAAATTACATTGAAGATGAGAATAATAGTCCAAATAATAGAAATAGTACAAATTATCAATCCTCATCTAAAAAATTTTTTATTTAATCCTTACTTCGGCCAAAGCGTTGTAAAAATTACATTGAAGATGAGAATAATAGTCCAAATAATAGAAATAGTACAAATTATCAATCCTCATCTAAAAAATTTTTTATTTAATCCTTACTTCGGCCAAAGCGTTGTAAAAATTACATTGAAGATGAGAATAATAGTCCAAATAATAGAAATAGTACAAATTATCAATCCTCATCTAAAAAATTTTTTTGTCAAGATGGGTGTAGTAAAGCAATCGGTTTCTCAGAAGATTAACACGGACGCCACGGTAGGGTTTGCTATGGGTCCCCATTTAGACACCAAGAGGTGCCGCAGCGACTACCATCTTGCAAAAGCTTTGCCATTCTCACAGACCAAGAACGAACAACACTAGCGTCCTTCTGCCTGCAATAGTGGAATGAATCAAAAGAAGACCTTTAATCAAGATCTTTAAAAGTGCTTGATTAAAGGGGATGATCCTGCATAGTGTCCAGATTTGTGTATTAGAAATGGTGCAAACTGATCTGCAAAATTCAGTGGAAGTAGTTTTCTTTAATTTATATGTAAATCGTTGCTAAAGTTCTAAGTCTGTTAATAATTTGAGTGTTGTCATATTCTATGATGTTTTCTACATCAATATGTATAATTTATTTATCAATAATAATATTCCAACTATGAAGATGAGGATAACAGTCTACAAAAAATGAATAAACTGTATAATTTATTAATAATAAAATTCCTTTCAAAATAATAAATGTCTGTCAGGGTCAATATCATTAAGAAAAAATGACCATTTCTTCCTTATAAAATAATTGCAATTGTCAGCTAAATATTTAAATGTTTTAAATATAAAAGAAATTTGTATTTATATTTATTTAATCCTTTTTAAAACAATAAATATTCTCTGTTTTCTTAACATAAAAAAATTGTCACCTAAATAGTCTTTAACTCAATAAAACGAACGCCAGTTTTTTAAATATGTTTATTTAAAATTAGTTTTGGTCAAAGTATGAATAATATAAGTTGCCGTGAATGAACGATTGTTGTATTGCATTCTGTAAATACTTTGCTATTCGTTAATTCTGCCACTCGAGAACGTGAAATAAATATTTTTGATCAAGACCTCCTGACAAAGAAAGTTTATTTGAATGAAATATTTCGAATTTAGATTGAAAATGTAAAGTAGATAAAAGACACTAAGAAACGTAAGAAAATGAAATAATGACTGTGCTATAAAGTAATAATTATTTAGAGAATAATTATTACTTTATAGCACAGTCATTATTTCATCTCCTTACGTTTTATACTGTCTTTCCGGTGTGAGTCACAGTGGTACTAGATATATGAGCGTGATAGTCAAAATTCCTCTGACTTCCATAATAGAAGTTTGTTAGAAGAAGCTGTCGTCTTGGGTAAATGTAAAAATTAAAAAATACAAACAAACAAAAGAAATGCATATTTTACGAAAGCACATATAAAAAAATTGGCCTAAATGGTTGCCAAAATAGATACACATATTTAGGTTTTGGTTGGAAAACTATAATCATCAATGAAATAATGGAAATTTACTCTTACTTTATTATAAAGAAATTAGTGTACCTTATGTTAGTGGGGGAAAATTAATATGCTCGATCATAAGTCATACAAGAGCTAATTTTATTAAAATACTGTGCATTACTGCCTGTATATATATATATATATATATATATATATATATATATATATATATATATATATATATATACACCCAAGTTTCGTTTGCTTGTTCATTCTGGAAATTTTTCTAATTTCAGAATGACTAGATGGACGAAACCTAGGTATATTGAGCATACACAATAATACACACACACACACACACACACACACACACGTGTGTGTGTGTGTGTGTGTGTGTGTGTGTGTGTGTGTGTGTGTGTGTGTGTGTGTGTGTGTGTGTTTGTAGGAGAGAGAGATAATTAGAATTGAAATAACTCAAAGCGCCACGTCAGTCGGACATAATTTTTTTTCATCAACTCAGTAAGATGGTCAGTCGTAAAACTAAACATTTCACAACAAAGACTAAGAGAAATAAAAGTGTTCACGTGTTATTGTCTTCAGAAAATGATGGTGACTCTTTCTTGTGAAACAAAGGCTGCACGATCTCTAATTGTACTTATGGAGTACTGTTGCCGCATCTGGGCAGGAGCTGCTAGAAGCAGCTTATCCTGCCTTGACAGAGTTCAAAATAAACTTTGTAGCTTAGTGGAGGATGCCCTTTTCTCTTCCTTCCAACCTCTCTCCCTCAGAAGAGACGTTGCAAGCTTTATCATTTTATCATTATTTCCATGGCAAGTGCTCGTCTGAGCTCCAATCTCTGGTCCCCCCCCTCCAATCTTTCATGAAAAACACCCGTCTAGCTTAAACCACTGTCAATAATTTTCCCCACTCATTATCTGTTCCTAAACCAAAACGTAGATTCCATGAGCAAAGCTTTTTTCTTAGAACTGCACGTCTGTGAAACTCTCTTCCATTTGTCTGTTTCCCAGCTGACTACATTTTGGTTGTCTTCAAGTCCAATATAAACAAATTCTTGATTAACTGTCCCTTTAAGTAATCCAATTTACCAAATTTCCATTACAAACGATTACTATGATGTTATCCCATTGACTACTGTATACTTAATAACCCTTATTCTTGAGTAGCCTCCAGGCCTTGATAAGTGGTGACACCCATATAAAAAAAAATCCCGTATAACATTTAAATCCAGTGGCAAAAAGAAATCAAAGTCGATTAAAGCATTGTTGGAATAAGCAGAAATCAACTGTTATTTTGGTATTTTCTTTCTAAACTTGTTCTATTGAGACTTTGGTATCTTTTTATTCAGTATAATCACATTAAGCATCATTGAACCTGCTCAGCACTAAAATGAGTGATCATTTGGGAGTACCAAGTGCTGCATGTGCTCTCTGCTTATCACAGCATTGTTTCAAGTGGTTTTGGACTTCTCCTTGTCACTGAAATCAAGCAGTGCTGACTCAGAAGAGAAGTGATTAGAGATTGTGCAACCCTTGTTTCACAATTAAGCAAATGTTATCCATCATCTCTCGGGGATGATCAGAGGGTTATTGTCGTTCCGATGGACGAACATCCTAGGTGTACACGGCCTAATAAATTATTGAATCAGCTTTACCAAATTGAAATCCTAGCAGATCTATTGTGGTCATTTATACACTAATAATATTGAGAAACCTATTAAGCTACAAATCCCCTCTCTAACTATGGGTAAAACTTGTGTTGTTTAATAAATTGTATACAATGAATTACAATATTCATCATTTTTCAGCATCAAATAAGCAACAATCTAAAACAATTATGTGATTAAAATAAGCCAAATCCGTGTCTAGGATACCCTACTATTTAAAAGATAACTATTGACACACCGGTTCTCATTAGATAGCCGAAGTTAAGCAGCATGAAGCCTGGCCAGTACTAGATGGGCAACCCTTTGGGAATACTAGATGGTGTATGTCATCTTCCCTTGACTGGAATATACATGCTGTTGGGGATTGCTTGTCGATTTAATATGTCTTGTAAACTTCCTCCTTTGGAGGAAGCCGACATAGTTTGATCAGGGCTAATACTACTCTAGGCATGACCTTTTTTTTTAAGGAGAGTATAGATTCATACCTTTCCTAACCTAAATATATGAGACAAAGTGGCACTTTCCAACTTATGACACCTGCTATTATTAAAGGGTCACCCATTTATGTATTGGTTGGACTCAATGTTGCTTGATTTTGACCATTCAAAGATATGTCGTTGGATAAATAGATTATAGAATTGAATCTAATCTCATCTCAGCCAACCTGAAAACTAAATTGAATTAATTCTTTTTCATCAAAGAGATTCGAAATTCAAAAAGAAAATATGAAAATTCTTGGATTGTTTTTAATTTTTGGTTTGTTTTGCGATTATGACATCAGAAATCATGAATTGAATTTGAGTTTTTAAAAATTTTCTTTCGTTTCAAAAGTTCAAAAGAAATCTACAGAATTTCTGATCATATCAATCTTATGTCTTAATCCAAGAATAAAATGACAAGTTGAACATTCATGCATAACAATGTTTTAGAGATGAGTTGCTGTTGC
>NC_136509.1:104893654-104931154 GCF_053919585.1 Euprymna scolopes | reverse complement strand
CCATTTCTGTGTCTAGATACATCTTCTACCATTATATGTAATCAGTTTTCTAAAATAGTCAACCATATAGGAGCCTATTCATGACCAGACACACACACACACTCACAGCTTTATATTATAGATATACGTATATAATAATATATAGATATTAATATATTATTATATATATTTATCAATATATACATATATATTAACATATATATATCAATATATATATTTATATATATATATATATATTAATATATACATATCAATATATGTATACATGAATATATATATTATATATTTATTAATATATATATGTTAATATTTATATATATAGATATCTTAATATATATATATATATATAAATATATATATATGTTAATATTTATATATACATTAATATATATATATTAATATATTTTAATATATATATATTAATATATATATTTATATATATATATATATATAAATATATATGTTAATATTTATATATATATTAATATATTTACATTAATATATCTTAATATATATATATATATATATATTAATATATATACTAATATTTATATATATATTATTATATATATTATTATATATATTATATATATTAATATCTATACATATATATTATTATGTATTATATATATTAATATATATATATTGTTATATATTGTATGTATTAATATATATATATGTATCAATATTCATATATATAGATATCTATATGTATATTGTATATATATTAATGTATTTATATTATATATATATAAATATATGTATATTTATATATATATATTTATATCTTTAGTAACACACACATATATATATTAATATATATATTAATATATATTTTTTATATATACTTATATACATTTATAAATATATATTAATATGTATATATTGATATATATGTATTAATATATATATATTTATATATATTAATATATATTAATCTGTATATTTATATATATATTAATATATATTACTATATATATATATATATTTATATGTATTAATATATATTTATATATATTATTATATATATTTACATATATTAATATATGTATTAATATATATTTATATATATTTTTATATATATTTCCATATATTAATATATATATTCATATATATTTATATATATTAATATTAACATATATATATATTTATATACATTAATATATTAATATATATGCGTATATGTTAATGTATATGTATATATAATGTATATTATATAATGTATAAGTTCTCTCCAATTCTCTCTCCTCTGATCTTGAGCACGTAGTACAATGGGGAAAGGAGTGGCTGGTTACTTTTAATGCATCTAAAACCAAGCTTCTCTCTTTACATCATCAACATTCTAATCCACATTTGTCATCAATTGAAATGAATGGCTCTCGTCTTCAGGAGGCCTCAAGTTTTGACAAGCTTCTGGGCTTGACCATTACTCCTGATCTTAAATGGAACACGTATATCAAATCTGTTGCCAAGGCCGCTGGAAAAATGGTGGGATCTTTCTATCGATCCAGTAGATATCTCACTGCTGATGCTATTCTCTATCTATATAAGAGCCAGGTACGTCCAAGGATGGAATACTGTTGCCACATCTGGGCAGGAGCTGCTAGAAAGAACTTGTCCTGCCTTGATAGAGTTCAAAATAGACTTCGTAGCCTCGTAGGAGATGTCCTTTTCTCCTCCTTGCAACCTCTATCTCACAGAAGAGATGTTGCGAGTTTGTCTCTGATGTATCGTTATTTTCATGGAAAGTGTTCAACTGAGCTTCAATCTATGGTCCCCCCTCGCCAAACTTTCACAAGAAACACTCGTCTAGCTGTAAACACTATCAATAATTTCCCCCACTCTTTATCTGTGCCTAAACCTAAACGTAGATTCCATGAACAAAGCTTCTTTCTTAGAACTGCACGCCTGTGGAATTGTCTTCCGTTTTCCTGCTTTCCGGCTGACTACAATATGGTTTTGTTCAAGTCTAAAGTAAATAAGTTCTTGATGAGCCGTTCCATATAAGTTATTAAATTTACCAAATTTTCATTACTAATGATTACTATATTGACCAACTTCTACTGTACACTCTTTAACCCTTATCCTTGAGTGGCCTCTGGGCCTTGATAATGTGGTGATGCCTTTGTAAAAAAAAAAAAAAAAAAAAAAAAAAATGTATATATGTATATATATAATGATATATATTTATATATATGCGTATATATTAATGTATATGTATATATAATTATATATATGTGTGTGTGTATATTAATGCATATGTATATATTTAATGATATATATATATATATATATATATATATATATTAATATATTTTTCAATATCCCTGATAAACTAAAAATTAGTGATAAAGTTTGCAAACTGAACCCTAGAGAAGCATACATTTCTGCCTAAAGATCACAAATAGGACTTCAAAAATAACCCTAGCACTCGCTTGATAAAGCTATCTAAACCAGAAATTGATAGAATTCGTTCAGCAATACTTTCCCGTGTAAACAATCAAACAAGACATAGAATTAAACCTGCAGGTAAATACTGCCGAAGCATTTACTTGGTTTTAAAATGTAGAAAACAAAAATAAATGTACGTTTATAACCTTTGACACCATAGATTTCTATCCCTCGATAACAGAAGTACTTTTCAATACGTGGCGTTTGCTGAGGCATATAACGATATATGCTCAAAAGAAACCAACATTATTAAAAAAATTTAGGAAATCAGTTCTAGTAAATAACAATAACTAATGAATAAAAACTATAATGATAAATTCGTTTGATTTGGCAATGGGTTTTTAGACTCTGCAGAGGAATCAGATCTTGTGGGATGTTACATTCGGTATATCCTCACAAGCATCTTTGATACTACAGATATTGGCCTATATAGAGATTACGGGTTGGCTATACTAAAAGACTCTAACAAAGTCAAAGAATCATACACCAAGAAATGAAAAATTAGGTCTTAAAGTGGACGTAATTGCTAACATAAAAATAACAAATTTTCTATAGGTCACGCTAAATTAAGATAAGAACACGTATGAACCCTACTTCAAAGATAAGGCTAGTTCAATATATGTAAACCCTTAATCTTATCACCCTCATCAATTATAAAACAGATTCCTACCTCGATCATAAGTAGACTCAGCAATAACTGAAGTGATGAAAATGTATTTTACAGGTCAATCAATATCTACGACACACCCTTAAAAATAGTAGATATAAAAATATTGATATTAAATATAAGCAACAAAACACCGATAACTATAATAAAATTAAAAATAGAAGAAAAAGAAATATAATCTGATATACAGTGCCATACAATCAAATGTTAAAAACAAAACTTGGAAAGAAATTTCTAGACCTCATCGAAAAACACTTCCCCATAACCAATCCCTTAGACAAAATTTTCAATAAAAATAACCTAAAGTTATCATACACCTGCTGCGAAAATGTACAGATGATAATTAAAGCACATAATAACAAAATATTAAATAAAAGCAATGAAAACAATAATAACAAAATAAATAATAAAATAGTGAACAACATGGTAGAAATAATAATAATAATAATAATAATAATAATAATAATAATAACCCAAACCCAAACAACAACAACTATAATAGAAATGAAAATAAAAATACTAATAATGAACAAGATAAATGCAACTGTAGATCCCGCACACTCTGCCCACTTCAAAATAAATGTCTAACCAAAAGCATAGTTTACCAGGGCACATTTTTTTGCGAAAGAAAGCCTGAATAACAAGAACTATTACGTAAATTTCAAAACCCGATATTATGACCATAAAAGTAAGTTTAAAAAAATCACTGAATGAAAACAGCACTAGCAAACCAATCCTGGAAACTCAAAGAAAGCAGGCGTTCGCCGATGGTCGAGTGGAAAATAGTAAAACAAGCAAGCACATGTAGGGACCTAGACGATCCATGTAGATTATGCTTGAACGAAAAATTGGTTATTCTATACTTTAAAGAACCCCAACATCTATTAAACTGTGTGCACAGGATAAACTTTACTCTAGAATAGCGATACAAAATAATTTTAAAATTGACAATAACAATAGAAAATAAATAAATAAAATAAAAATTTAAATAAAATAAACATACATATACATAAATAATTATAATGATATAAATATATAAACTAAAATAATATCTGATTTATAGAGAAAAAATCACATATTTAACTGTCGTCAACGTTTTTTGTTTTTAAACATCTAACTACACTTATGTTGAAATTAGGTCAGCTTAGATAGCTACTCTTCCCATGAAAAATACACACAAAGGAAAGGGTGAACATTAGGTCGACTGTACCTTTGTCCTGAAAGTGCCCGCCCATTGGCTACTTAGGATGGGCGTGGTGGAAACTAGGAAGCTGATTGGCTAACTAAAAATTCAATAGCATGTGCATATATAAAAACGCGAGGTAATTACAACTCTTTGCATAAGCCTGACGACTTCTCACAGGAATGAAACGCGGAATATTCTGTGTAGCTTAATTGCCATATATATTTTATAACTTACTATATATATATATATATATATATATATATATAAAATAAAATAATATATATATATATATATATATATATATATATAAAACTGGCTTGAGGTAGTTGCCTGTCTAGCCGCACTAATGAGCTGTGATACAGCCAAACAGTACTGTATGTGGATGGCTATATATTAATATACATATATGTTAATATGTATGTATGTATGTACGTTGCTGTAGTTGTTGCCATTATTTGAGAAATTGAAATGTTTTCTTTTAAATGTTATTGTTGCTATAGTTGTTGGTGTTACTATTTTTTGACGACAAATTGAAATGTTTCCTTTTTTTAAATGTTATTGTTCCTGTAGTTGCCATCACACACACACACACACACACACACACACACACACACACACACACACACATACGCACGCGCGCAAACTCTTGCATTTCCCAAAGAATAAATTGTTTGAAAAAAATAAACAAAGGCTTATAAATGTATTCTATTCCCTAAAAATGAACTAACATGAGCTTTTTCTTCTCTTTCAAGTTGAAATCATTCCAAAAGTATTCGTTTCTATCAACTGTTTGATGTTAAATAAACCTTTAGGGAATTTTTCTAATTGGCTTTTCAGAGGGTTTTTTTTTTCTTTCGTTTCCTCATTTTAATGAAATATTTCAAAATATTCTTGCATTGTGGAATAATTTTTTTACGTTTTTTTTTTTTTTGTTCAAACATTTTTCTTTTCTTTTTTCTTTTACCACCCACTTTGAATATACGAAATCTTTTTGGAGAATGTATTTGATTTTTAGGATCGGCTTTCGCAGAAAATTCAGTTATTTCTCCCTTTTCTTTGAATATATGGTTAAAATGTTTGTATAATTTTTATTATTTTTTTAAAGAAAATAACAATAATAAAACGTAAAATTTAAATTCAGTTTTAGAAGATTGCATAGTTAATCAGTAATTTTGTTGATCCGTTAATTCTTTTTCTGAATTTTTTAGATGAGGAGTGATATTTTTTTTATGATTTGGAGTATTCGGACAAGTTATCATCTTGAGTCTTATTTTCTACAACGATTTGGCCGATGTAAGGTCTGGCCTTCTCTATGGGTATCTTGTCGAAATCGGAAATCTTTCTGTCGAACTGAAGGATTTGCATGAAATTTTGACTAGAATCATTTATTTAATTCATAGGACTAGCATGCTCTTGTTCCATTAGCCATACGTAGGTAGAATAATTCAGTAATATTCAGGTAATTTCGACTGCATAATTTGGAAGTTACCATTGTAATTTATTAGAACTGACAAGGAAAATCAGCAGAAACCAATAAATTTTTATCTGAAAACTCCATTTATCGACTATAAAATTTCGTCCTAATTCTGTAGAAGCGTCGAGTGATGAATTAAAAAATTGCGTTAGTGAATTTATTGAAAAGTCAATGAAACATGCATTCGAGAAAATATGCTGCCCAAATATACCTGTGTGTGTGTGTGTGTGTGTGTGTGTGTGTGTGTTTGTGTGTGTGCATACAAATGTGTATATGTAGATAATGTATATCTGTGCATATATGTAACTTATATGCATGTGTATAATGTACATAGCCATACTGAAGATCTTTGATACTGGAAAATAGTCTATTTGTGAACGACTTGTGTGTGTGTGTGTTACATATACGAAGTTATGTGCAAAAGGCTAAAATGCGCTTTCTTGTGGTAAAGCCCTTAATCGATGGTAATCATATATAGAGAGAAAAGAGCGGATATTTTTCACCGATTTATTTGCACGCACGAAGACGTGGACAGTGTAAACATCGTTTCTATTTGAATCCCTTTGAAGATGTAACTGAGACAATCATGAAAATAGTCAATAGTCAATACAGCCGGCCAGACTAGAACAGCTGGCATCATATGGCTTGCGACGGCTTTTTGTCTGTACGTTAATAATGTGGAATTCACATATAAATTATCTATCTATCTATCTATCTATCTATCTATCTATCTATCTATCTATATATATATATATATATATATATATATATATATATATATATGACGGAGTTAAAAAGAATAATATCGATTCTTTAAGAAGAGACATTGTGATAATGCAAAGCTCATCAAATTGCTTTGAAGCTTCTATAGAATATGAAGAAATAAATAAAACAGTATAAAATATATACTAATGCAAATAGATTTATTCGTTTATTCAATATGGATGTTACATCAATTAGAAGTGTAGAATAAATAAACCTCTTTATACCATGGTATTTCGAAGCATAATGCTTCTCATCAGAAGAGGTGAGAGGATGCTAGGTAAAATATTAGGGATGCAATGTCTAGCAAGAGCTACATTAGGAGCGAAATGATTGGACGTGAGAGGAAAAGGGTAATATATTGAAACTGTTGGGGGAGGGAAATTGGAGAACTACAGTGATCTATGTGATATATAATTTAAAGGAGATTAGAACAATAGTCTAAAGAGCTGAGTGTATTTTAATGTAACAGTGAAATTACTAGTTTTATTAAAATACAGGAAAGAAAAAGTGCTCGTTGTAATTTAGCTATATAATAAGCTCGATAGGTAAATATCCTAGAGCTAATTCAATATTAAGTAATGTGATTGATAATTTAAAATTTAAAGGGTTTTTATTAAATCTAAAAGACACCATAAATAAACCTAGCATTAAAAGTAAGGCAGATGTATCTTTTAGTTTTTCGCCTTTTGAAATCAGGAACTAGGGTTAAAATAGTCATATGTGATGTTTGCTATAAGGTGAAAAGCTATAGCAAACATCACATATGACTATTTTAACCATAGTTCCTGATTTCAAAAGGCGAAAAACTAAAAGATACATCTGCCTTACTTTAAAATAACAATTCTATATTTCAATATAAAGAGATCTATAAAGAATCGGAATCAGAATCGGTAATTGTATCGGAATTAGAAATTTAATCGGAATCGGTAATTGTATCGGAATCAGGAAAAATATTGGAATCGTCACATCACTAGTTAATATACGGTAAATCCAGTTTTGCATGAATATGTTGTTGCAAAAAGTAACAAAATCTTAACTGTCTTTCGAGATAATGAATACTCGATGGCTACAGTGAGCCAGAATTTCAAAAGTTGTTGCTGCATAAAACTGATTTTTAAAGTTCTATTGTTAGAAATTTCGCCTAGTTCTTCCATTTTTTTTTTCCGATGAGCATACTATTATCTATATCAACATTAAATGGGATTCTGATCCAATTAAAATTTTCAATATTACCAGGAACGTCTTTCGAGAAATATTTGTCAAAATGTTCAGCAAGTAATATTAAAAGTGTTTTAACATCTACAATTATTGAATCAACATTAACTGAACCATTATTGTTGAGATGTTCATCCAGTGTAAGGAACATAACTAACATTTTCTTACTAACTTTTATAATCCGCATGTTTATTTTTTTCTTAAAGGCTTCAATTTTCTCATGACTAAATAAGATGTCTTCCTTTTAGGAATAAATTCAGTTCTATCTACCAAAAGAGCAACTTTACAAAGCCAAATTTTATCGGCCATTATCGAAGCCAGTTTAACATTATAATCACAGAGAAACATTAACAGTTCTTCTTTAAATTTAAATAAATGCTGAATTATTTTACTTCATGATAGCTTTCTTGGAAGCTTCTGTTCAGTCTCAAAAGACAATGGATAAGCCAAGGGTTGCGCAATTTCGATGCAACCAGGGCCTCTCGATGAACCACGTAATATATTGCAGAGATATTAGATACTACTTTCTTAACACGCCCTACAACACTTGAGTGAATACCAGTCATTGAAACCGCTCATATATACGCCAATACGCTGGTTCCATGAGTCTGATCAAAGAAAAAAAGAGTTTAATACCTCCTCACCAGTTGTTATAATGGGTATAGCATGGCAAAATAGAAAACTTTCAAACATTTCATTCTCTCGACAATATCGTACATACATCATAAATTAAGACCCTCTAGTAATATCTGCGCTTTCATCAAGTTGTAATGCAAGAAAGTTTCATTTTCTCTGTCAATCAACTGATAAATAAAAAAGACAAAGGAAAGTCTTTGCCGAACAGTTATGCACGTTTCTTTTTAATTTTCCCTCTGAAGAAGAAATACTGCTCTGGAAAATTAGGGACATCAACACCTACCATCTCGTACGTCACATTATGTTGGCAAATAAATGTAATATAATCGAAAATTATTGAAAATTTCTTCTGATATTTCCATTATTCTTTTATATGCTAACTCATGTCAAATGTGTTTCCTACGAACCGCATTGATATAGCCTTCAAACACAACTCCTTTCATACAATGCACGATGCTTCAAGCAAATTACAACATCCTTCTAAACTGAGATTTTATATCTTCTGACATATCTTATATTTTTTGAACAATTATGTTATCTGATAGCGGCACAGCTTTCAATTTTGCAGCACATTTTTCATCCAAAACTGCCTCACATATATCTATTGTACAAGGCAAAACAAATTCTTCAGCAATATTTTGGGCCTTCTTCTCACGAGCTACTCTCAGACAAAGTAAACATGTTTGTCTGTTAGCATGAGACACACTTTCAATGAATTCAAATTGAATTTACTCGACATCATATTTTCTTTGTTTTTCTGAACAACTTCTTTTGTTTCTGTAGCAGATTCTGAGATGATGTAATCATGAAGTTTCCGTTTCAAAACTTCATCCATAATGCTTGCACCCTGATAAAAGTGAAATTTGAGTGTCAAGCTCTTGCATGTGTAAAACAATTTTTTACATAAATTACGTTGAAATACGGTGATAATACAAGTTTTTTGTCATTAATGAACATTAATATAACGGTACTGATACTGCACCAACCACACCGGGTGTCCTTAACCTCGTCGGATTCCACCCGATATGACAGGTGTTCTTTCGATCGTACATTGTCCTGTCACAAGTTGGCCTGTTGATCGTCTTCACCCACTGTGTTTTCATGGTGGGGCGCTTTGCCTCTCGATCAAATCGTCTCCTACCCTGTGTAGGTAGTCTCCGGGTACATTAATCACTCTGCTGGTCCTTGTGGCTTGCTGCAAAATGAAGAGTCCTCACCACAAACAAACAGAACTCCGGTTTATAACAATAACAAACTATTTATTAATTTCATTACTTCATAACAGCTACTGTCTAAATTGAAGTGACTGACTATAGCAGTGAAACGATGTAAGACCAGACCAGTAAAGTCACAGATTTCCCATTAACACAGGCTAGTTAACATCATAACATCAGGCCCTGGGGGCTCCCAAATCGGGAGCGCCTGACCATCCCAACCGTTCAGTTTGCTGGCTACGACTCTACTCTTTTTATAATTCCTTTTTTCTAAATCCAACCCCTTTTCCCCATCCCTCCTTCAGAGAGTGGTTACAAACACCCTTTCTTTCTTCCTCTTAGAGCTTACCCTTCGTCTTGTCCACTCAACACCTCTCTCTCTCTCTCCCTCTGTTTCCCTAATTTCTACTCCTCCTCTTTTGAACTTATCTCTCCCAAACCTCAACCCCCATTTGCACTGAAGTTTCTACTTATTATCAAATTAGGAGTGATTAGTCACCCCAGGTCGAACAACGCCCGGCGGCAACCCTCTCTCCTTGACCCCCATTCTAAGCTATCAGCCTTAATCAGCCAGGAATCTCTGGGTCTCTTCATATCCTTCAACAGAGGTTTTAAAAACAACCTTTCATGTTAACAGATATATAACGACAATGACATAAAAACAATTATTATTTGTTTTTTCTCTTTCTGACAAAATGCCATAGACATTTCTGTTTTGTTCCAATCAGACATCAACACCCCCTATTCTGCCCTCTCTTCCTCTATCCCGTACGGTCACCCGCCCTCACTGCAATATGCACCTCGCTGCATGCATTCATGACACCAATAGTGTCATAAATAAATAATAATAAATATCCAGACATTGAAAATTTATATTTGTTCCTGCCGACCTCTGTGGTCCGCGGACCCCACTTTGAAAGCCTCAGAGCTAGATGATTTGACAGGGAATTGCCCTAAACAAACTGAAACCAAAAAGTCAAAAACATTTTGATATTGTAAAAGAAAAAAGATAGAAAGAGAAAAAAGTCGAAATAGTTAAACAGAATCAAATATCAATGTGTCAGATGTCATGTTATTTAGGTCTAACATCTAAAATATGACAACAAACTTTATATGTTAGATGTTGTTACTGTTAAAAGTTTATATAATTATTTCCCAATCACACAAAAATAAACCTAAAACTAAAAAGGGGTTCAAAGCACTATTGAAACCTACCCGTCTGAGAGATGCCGGCCTATTTGTATTCTCCCAATTGAAGGGATCGGAGATAGTGAGTGGTGGTATATTTTTTGCTTTTAGCATTTCGTTTTCTTCTGTGGAAACCGTGTTGCGGTGTCAGGTATCCGTGTGAATCAGTGCAAAAAATAGTTATTTCAACCGTCATCTTAGGAAATAGATGCGTTCAATAAATCGTATAATGTATAGGAAATCGTATCAAGATGCACTGATATCCCTTTTTTTGTATCGTTTCAAGTTTCTTTGCTAATTAGAAAAAAATGCTTTTAAGTTTGTCCACAGGAGGAAAAGTGTGTTTTTTTCTTCTCCAACGGAAATCATGGATATCAGTGGCTTTTGAATCGATAAATAGATCAGTGTAAAAATGAAACGAATTCGTGTGAAAGAAAAAACTGTCATCTTTGTGCTGAGGCACCAAATGGTTCTTTTACTAAGAATATACACTTGGTGTTCGTTTCATTCTATCACATTATCAGAGATGTTTGCGGGGATATATATATATATATATATATATATATATATATATATATATATATATATATATATATATATATATATATATATATATATATATAAATGGAAATGTATAAAAAAAAAGAATACGAAAAGTATAAAAGCTTATAAGTTTTCTTTATTCGTTTTCAGTTGGTGACGTGCAGGAATACAAAATAATATTATGAAAAAAAAAATTTTAAACTTTTTTTTACAAGTACATATTTTCGACCGATCCTTCAGTCTTCATCGGTGTAGCGAAAGTGATGAACATACACGGGGAAATGGGGAAAGGAAAAGGAAGGAGGAGGAGAAGGAGGTATAGCCAATGAGAAAGTAGAAAGTACCACGTCAGTTTTAAATATATAAGTACGCACATACACGCATGCACACAGCATATATACACATATAAACGAAAAATTAAAAATTAAACAGCAAATAAAAATGAAGAAACGCGCCCTTAACTGTGCAATCTTTTGAATTCTAACGATATTATTTATTCCAAGAGAGAATAAGAATTCAACGGATATAAGACGTTATGAGGAGAAACGCTATGATGCTCATTTGTAAATCAACGGTTGGTTCTCGTTCGAAAAAGTACGAAAACGTCGTTTCCAAATTCAACTGTTTAAAGACAGAAACGGAACGCTACTTTTTATTAATTTATATATTAATATGTACATACACATACGTATACAAACAAATACTCACATGTACAAATATATACATATATATACACACATAAACGCATGCATATATACACATATACATATACTAACAAATACACCTGCACATACATAACTGTTTGCGCATATATTTACACGTAGAGACAGCTATACATATATACACAAGTCTACATAGGCGAATATAGGGAGAGAGAGGGCTAGAGGATGAGAGGGACGAGAAAAGAGGTATAGGTGTGCGAGAAATACATATACATATACGGTAATATGAAGAAAGCTAACACTTAAACAAAATGTGTTTTGAAAAAACACACACACACATACATGCACACACATACACATATATATACACATATACATATACATATATACACATATACTGACGTGTACATACACTTTCATGTACATATACACATGCACTCATATAAATACATGCATACATATATGCGTACATAATACACATACACATACATAGACCAATTTGTACGAAAGTATAAAGAAGGAAAAAATTTGGGAAAATGTGAAGGTTTCGGAAAGAGTTAGCAAGAGAGAAAAAAAAGTTTACCTCATCTCACCGCATATCTATATATATATATATATATATATATATATATATATATATATATATAGAGAGAGAGAGAGAGAGAGAGAGAGAGAGAGAGAGAGAGAGAGAGAGTGTGTGTGTGTGTGTGTGTGTGTGTGTGAGAAATAAAAAACAAACCGAGTTTTTGTTTTCTTAATTCCATTCATCCAGAGGAAGTCTTGAAATAAAGACGAAACGTAGATAAGCATATAACTCGGTTTGTTCCTTTTTATTTCTCTATTTCGTCGGAATACTATTTCTGTCATTCTCATCGTCATATATATATATATGGGAGGGAAATATGCTTATTCAATTATATTTCACTTTTAATTTATACCAATCCTTTAATTTATGAAGCTCAATATAACTACAGAGCATATAACAAATAAATGACAAAAGTTTGTATGAAAAACTCCTTTTATTCTTTTAAATATGTTGAAATGTCCAATTCTTGGCAGCACCTGTTTCGTAGCGCAGAGTCATTCATGCAATCATTATGTCAATTTTTGAATTTATTCCACCTTAAACTCATCAGAAATAAAGGAACACATCAATTTAAAAAGAAAAATGGATATGGGCATGATTACACACACTCGCGTGCGCGCGCGCACACACACACACACACACACACATATATATATATATATATATATATATCAGAAAAAATTTAATGCTGTAAAAATATATTTTACATTAATTTATTGTTTGACAGGTTACTCGAAAAAGATATATTGAATTTTCCTTAATCTGCAGAGTTTCAAAGAAATACGTTCTTCTCGTCAGAAGAAAGATATTAGCAAATGAATATTATAGCGAAACTATGAATTTGCTTGTACTGGCATTAATTGAAACAGCATTACATGAAAACTAGTTATAAATGCAAAAAAAAAAACTTTTGTGCAAAGATTTTATAAATTTAAGAAATAAGAAGATACATTAAAAATCAAGGATTAATAAAACATGATAAGATATGGAGAGATCAAATATTATCACTACAAAAAGATAATAGGAGACAATGTTCTGGAATTATGCTGTTGACATGCAGAATTAAATTAAAATCCAAAATGTGTAGTAATCCAAAAAGATTGTAATAATCCAAACAATAATGAAACATTCACTTCACAATCAATTCGTCTATTCTTGGTAAATCCAAATCATATATCCCAGTGTCCAAATCTTATTGCCTTTTATTTAAATAAAAATGTCATTAATACAAAAAGCGAAGTAATTTTTCACTGTAAACATAAGGCAAAATGCAAATAGAGTAGCTTTAAAATTACTTGGCCTTTATTAATTCCTGTAATCTACCTATTCACCAATTTGAAATATCTCCCACATACAACTTAAAATAAATAAGCGCACTTTTTAAGATATCAGTCCTTATTTCTCCCTTTACTATCTTCTTGTTTTCCTCAACCCAAATTATAGTCACTTTTTTATCCATTAGATAACATACGCCCTCTATTCTCCTTTAATTTTCTGGAACCTTCTTTGGGTTATGTATGTTTGATTGTGGCCTTGGGATGGTTTCCTGAACTGTAATAGTGGGATTTGATATTTATTTTCTATTTTTCTAATATTTTTTATGGCTGCCGTTGATTTTGTTTTATTTGATCTTGGCTTATATTTTTTATCCTTATTATTATTATCTTTTACCTTATATATATATATATATATATATATAATGTAAAAGTATGTGTGTATGTATGTGTGCATGTATTTATGTATGCATATGTGTATGTGTGTATATATATGTATGGGTTTATATATATGTTTTGTGTATATGTTTATATTTATTTGTATGTATATGAATATGTGGGTATATGTATATATTTATGTGTCTATATGTGTATAAATATATATTTGTAGATATGCATGTGCATATATATGCATTTATATGTTTATAGGTGTGTATGTATTTATATATATTTCTGTATGTATGTATGTATGTATGTATGTATGTATGTATGTATGTGTATGCATATATGTACACTGCGAACCGAAAGAGTTTGCAGGTAACATTTTGGCTTCTGTTCTCAATAATTGTTTAAATTATGAAATAATCTAATTGAACTTAATATTTATAACCAACGAATGTAATTTCTATCATCAGATTCTTTGAAATTGTTTTATTAAAGTTTGCAAGCATCCTAAAAATGGCAAAAGGAGTTCAATTAACACAAGATAAAACTAAACAAATTATAAATTTATTATCAACTGGGAAGTTGACATACTTTATTGCCAAACAATTGAAGTGTGACTATCATACAATTAAGAAATTTGTTAAAGATGATGGCGTCATCTGAATAAAACCCTTAAAATTCAAACCAAAATCTCTGTCTTCTGCACAATTCTGTAAATTTAATTTTGCACTGATCAAGAACCCAAATACAACCAGTAATACCATTTTTGATGAAGCTGAGATTCCTGATATACCCCAAACAATCCACAGCGTATACCTTTGAAAAGCTGGGTACCATCAATAAAATGGTCGCTTCTCCTCCTCTATCAAAATTACACCATCAAAAATGATTAGAATAGGCAGACAGATACATGAAGCAAGACTTTACAAAGCTACTTTGGATAGATAAGTTTGGGCCTCCTTGGATGGCCCGGATGGATGGGCAAGAGGATGAGTTTTGAATGGCAGACAATCCTGGATTCAGATGAGAAGGTAACAAGGTGATGGAGGTGTCATGTTTTGGGCAAGATTACTTGGAAACACTATTGTTGGCCCTTTCAAAGTTCAACAAAGTGTGAAAGGAACTACTGCATCTTCTTATCAAGAAATTTCTTCCCGTAGTATCAAAGGCTATCGGACGAGGAAAAAGAAGCCTTGGTTTACATGCAAGATAACACGCTTTCACATGTTTCCAAATACTCCAGATTTTGGTTTAGCACTCATGGCATTGATAGATTGAAGCTAATGATCTGGCCACCTAATAGGCCTGATTTGAACCCTGTTGAGACCATGTGGTCGCTGATAAAAATAAAGGATTATGAGAATGGCAAGCAGTATTCAAGCGTAGACGTCCTGTGAGAAGCTGTTTGCAAAGCCCGCAGAGAAGTTCCAGGAGAACAATTGAAAAATCTTATTTATGGTGTTGGTGAGAGACTAGTTACACTGATAAAATCTAGACGTGGAAGATTTGAATGCATTAAATGACTCATCCGAGTAAATCGATATTTAAATGACTTGGTAAACATATTTCAGATTGAAATACTTATTGCAAAGCCCATTCTATTCATTATATCATTAACGTGCATGAGAAAATGTGCAAACATTACAAAATAAGTATTTGTTGATTTTTATTTTATTTTTGTATTTTGCAAACTGTTTCTGTTCACTGAAAATATGAATACTAGTAATAACTTACGATATTGCTCTTGTTTTTATTTTATTTTATTGTAATGTTTAGAATGCATCTTCATATAAAAATACTACTATTTGCATTATATCATTTTCCTTAACGAAATAATATAAATTTAGGCACTTGCAAAATCTTTCGGTTCACAGTACACGCACACACACACACACACACACACATATATATATATATATATATATATATATATATATATATATATATATTGCTTTAAACAAAATGGCCGGAAAAACCCGAGGTTTTGCCGGCCATTTTGTTAAAAGCAATGTATAAGTGCTGTACTGTTAAACAGATATATATATATATGTACTAGCAAAAGTACCCGTCGTTGACTCTGATTTATGAAAGTATGATAGGTTATGAAAGGGAAGGGTTGTAAAGAGATAGCTTCGAATTTGGGGGTATCAAAACCAAAGAAAAATATGATGAAAGTAAAAATAAAATAGATAAACCCCATAATTTATTATACCATACGTGTTCACACTGAAACACTTATCACAATATTCTGTGGATCTATATTAAAAAAAACTTGTTAAGCTTTCTGACATATTTCCATTCTATGGAGGTCAGGCGCGAACGAACACCCCATAATTGTATTATACCATATTTATTCAAACTGAAACATAATTATCAAAGTATACTTACACAGATAGATATGAAAAGTCTTTATTAAAGTTTGTGCCTATTTCCATTTTATGGAGGCCAGGCACGAACGCAGACCCCACAATTTTATCATACCATCCATATTTAAGTTAAAACATACTTATCAAAGTATTCTTATGTACATCAATATCAAAAACACTTGTAAACGTTTTTTTTTAATTTTTAAATTTTTTATTTCCATACTTTGTGGACCAGGCGCGTATGCAGACCCCACAATTTTAATGAATCATCATTATGCCAGATCAAACATACCCATTCCTGTGTCTCGATACATCTTCTATCATTATATGTGATCAGTTTTCTATAATAGTCAACCATATAGGACCCTATTCGTGACCAAACATACACACAGACGTTCAGCTTTATATTAGGCGGAGACATAAACATTACCATCGTTTAAAAAATCAAAGCAAAAACCACTTAAACAGATGAACGATAAAAACGAAGCAGTAAATTGTCTATGGGAACATAGCACAGTGGATTAGAGCGCTGGACTGAAATACATAAGGTCCAAGGTTCGAATCCTACCAACAGTCAAGCTACGCTGAAGAGGAGTAGGGCTTCGAAACACGTGTGTCCGTAGATTACTGTTTTAAAAAATAATAAATAAATAAATAAATAAATAATACGTCCAAATAAAATTGGGCGACTTTCTAAGAAAAACACCGGTTCTTGGAGGCAGAGACATAAACATTACTATCGTTTAAAAAATCAAAACAAAAAACACACACATATATATATATATATATATGTGTGTGTGTGTGTGTGTGTGTATATATGTATATTTTGTAAGTACTTCCATCATCATCATCATCATTCTAAGGTTATTTAGATTGTGTCTGTATTTTAGCACCTAACTTTCTACACTTTTTCTTTCCATCTGATTTACTTCCCGTATAGTGCATCTGGATGTGTGCTGTTTAACACATATTCTATCTGTTTGTAAGTCAGAATATCTACATCGTGAACCTTCACTATCTATTCTATTTTTCTTTTTTTTCTCTCTCTCTTTTTTTTTCTTTTCACTATTTAGGCTTCTTTTTCCCTTGTAATTTTATTCCCTTTGTTTCTTTCGAAAATCTGTTTTCCCATTATCTATTAATTCCACTTTTGACAGCAATAAGAGTAATTACGCTGATTAAATTGTCCTTAAAAGAAAAAAAAATTCATTATTTTACATTCATTTATATTGTTGTACATTTAGTTTTGTTTTATTTTGGGGGTCAATAAGTATCAAGGTCAAGAGCTATTCAAGGGATAAGAGGGGGGTAGGATTAATGCTCTCTCTCAAACCAAAGATAGATTCCTTGATTTTTTATCTGTATTTTTTTTTTTTTTTGCTTTCAGATTGCTAAATTTGATCCGCCAATTTTTCGATCGTCTTCCTATGATTTTATATCGGTGAGTAACATTTTGAAGTTATTTGCACATAATTGTTGAAATACTTCACTGGGTTTCAAAAATGTTTACTTTTCTGCATGATAATGTTTTGTTTTTTTGTAACATTAGAAAGTTTTTATCTTCACCAAACTGTGAATACCATAGTGGCTTGCACTACCAAAATATTAACTGAAGAATCAGTTACATTTGGTAGCTTTAATCCTACAGGCTAAGTTAGAACAGTTTGGTGGAAGTTACTGGTCTATGGTATTTTGTCAGCAGTAGTGGAGTATTTATTTTGTATCTCAGTGTCTACATATCTTAACTTAGCTTTAAGTGATAACTTTAAATTTGGCAGCATTTATTCAGGATGGGTTGGGCTGGTCGTCCCATAGAACACACAATGTGCTAGATGAATACAAATCATACACAATGCTCCATAACAGCTAAGATAGTTAAGGACAGCCAGTACTGGGACCAGTGCCGAATACTGTTGACATGTGAACTGGAACTAAGTTAAACATTGGCTTTGATATTGCATAACCATGTCTTCGGCCTTCCAAGGAACAATGCAGATTTAAAATGTATGAAAAGTTTTTTATAGACTGATTTTCTATAGAATTTATTGTGCATGAATTCGTCCTCATTGATGTTAAGATTGGAATCGAGGAGTGAGAATGAACCACAGGCATTGAGGTATTCTATAGTGAACTGTGGATGGGTCTGTGTTGTTAAAAGTATTATTTTAGTGGTTTCATCATGAGAATATGTGAGAATAAGGATATTGTCAATATACCTTGAAAAAGAATATGTAAGCGTGGAAGATGCTTAATGCTTGTCATTCAAATCAATCCACGTATGCAATAGTCAGAAGACTAATAAGGCTGAAGTCCATGTATGCAATAGAAGACTAATAAGGCTGAAGCCCATAGATTTGCTGTGATTTGCTTACATGTGTGCTATTGAAATGTAAAATAAATGATGCTAACATTGACGCATAAAAGTTGGTATAGGTAAGCATCATTTACCCCAAAGTAGTCAAGATAACTGGATGGAATATGATTGGTGATAAGGTTTATATTAAAGTGTGTGTGTGTGAGAATGAAAATGTATTGAGAAACGACATTGAGATTAAAGATGTATTTATTTAGGCAGTTATTAATGCTGAAGTAGGTTCAATCTGTTTGTGGTTCAGTCAAAGCTGCTGACGTATACAGGGAAGTTGGAGATTAAAGTTTTCAGTAATTTTGAGAGTAGCTATATTTGTGTGGATACTGGTTTTATATGTTTTGATGAGATGATAAAATGTAGGGAGTTTCCTGTTTTTAGTGGTGGACTTGAGCTTATATTTATTCGGGAAATTCCTTCTAATGCAAATTAGGGACCAAGTAGTGTTGATAGAATCTTGTATTTGGGTAGTTGAAATACTATTGGGTGATATTGCTGAGGTGTCCAAGATCGAGGGTGTTGTAAGATTTCTGAGAAATAATACAGAAAATATGTTAATTTGGTAATTGTTTTTAGTTATAGCTGCAGCATGAGAATGCCGCCATCATATTCAACTTATCTAAGTGGTAGAGAATTTTGCTCTCTTGGACATTAAGTCGCCTCTTTTGATAGAACTCATTTTTATTAATTTATAAATTTTTAATGATTTTTATGTACATAAATGTTATCCACGAATGTGTGTTTCTTGCTAACTAACAGTCATCAGTAAGGATGGAACTCACAACTACAGTGTTGTTTGACGTTTTACTACTTGGCTATGAAGTTTTGCCTGAAAATATGTACGTTTTTCATCACTTAAATGTTGTTAATTTTGTTATTGTTTTTTATTTGGAATAATAGAAGCATGAGGATGCTGCCATTGTATTCAAATTCGCTTTAAAAAATAATAGAAAGTTACAAAAAATTATTAAAATATTTTTTGTTTTGTGAATGGTTTGTAGTAGTAGTATTTGTGAGGCATAGGACAATTATAAAAAAAAAGAATTGAATAAACCTCCTGTATAAATCAAGTATTAACATTACAAGCGAAAAAAAGAATTACTTAATCAAAAATGTCTTACTAAGAAAGAAGTCTGTAACACGTGGTAATCCAATATTACCCTTTTAATGAAGACAAGCAAGATCACCAAGGCAAAGAGTTACTTTCCTTTTAATATGTTCTGCAAATTTATGCTGACGACACTACCATTTATGGTAGCACATCTAAGACAGTAAACGACCAAGTTCTCTCCAATTCTCTCTCCTCTGATCTTGAGCACGTAGTACAATGGGGAAAGGAGTGGCTGGTTACTTTTAATGCATCTAAAACCAAGCTTCTCTCTTTACATCATCAACATTCTAATTCACATTTGTCATCAATTGAAATGAATGGCTCTCGTCTTCAGGAGGCCTCAAGTTTTGACAAGCTTCTGGGCTTGACCATTACTCCTGATCTTAAATGGAACACGTATATCAAATCTGTTGCCAAGGCCGCTGGAAAAATGGTGGGATCTTTCTATCGATCCAGTAGATATCTCACTGCTGATGCTATTCTCTACCTATATAAGAGCCAGGTACGTCCAAGGATGGAATACTGTTGCCACATCTGGGCAGGAGCTGCTAGAAAGGACTTGTCCTGCCTTGATAGAGTTCAAAATAGACTTCGTAGCCTCGTAGGAGATGTCCTTTTTATCCTCCTTGCAACCTCTATCTCACAGAAGAGATGTTGCGAGTTTGTCTCTGATGTATCGTTATTTTCATGGAAAGTGTTCAACTGAGCTTCAATCTATGGTCCCCCCTCGCCAAACTTTCACAAGAAACACTCGTCTAGCTGTAAACACTATCAATAATTTCCCCCACTCTTTATCTGTGCCTAAACCTAAACGTAGATTCCATGAACAAAGCTTCTTTCTTAGAACTGCACGCCTGTGGAATTGTCTTCCGTTTTCCTGCTTTCCGGCTGACTACAATATGGTTGTGTTCAAGTCTAAAGTAAATAAGTTCTTGATGAGCCGTTCCATATAAGTTATTAAATTTACCAAATTTTCATTACTAATGATTACTATATTGACCAATTTCTACTGTACACTCTTTAACCCTTATCCTTGAGTGGCCTCTTGGCCTTGATAATGTGGTGATGCCTTTGTAAAAAAAAACAAAAAAAAAAAAAAACTGAAAATCCGTTTAATCTAACAGTGAAGCTGTATACCTTTACGTGATTTTTTGTCTTATTTACAGCACTTTACACACATAACACACTCATCAGTTTCCTATGTATCATGAGCAAGTTGTTGAAATCTTTTAACTGCCAACGACCTCAGCAAAACAATCTACTTAATGACAAGCAATATGGATTCCATCCCCCAAGAACCACTGCTAATGTACTAACAGCAATTTTAGACAGAATCAGCGATTTTCTTGATGGGATCTTGTTTCTAGAGTAATAGCTTGTAATATATCAAAAGCCTTTAAAAGGGTTTGGCACAAAGGGTTGCTTCATAAACTTGCTAGCTATAAAATATCTGGCAATGTCCTCGCAATCATTGAATCTTTTCTCATTGATAGATCGATAAAAGTAGTTGTTGATGTGCAGAACTTTGGAATGCATAGCATCAATGCTGGCTTGCCTCAAGGATTTATCCTAAACACAACCTTCTTGCAGGTTTTCATTAATTATTTTTTAATCAATTGTTTTAGATCAGTTATTGGCATCCATGCAGACGATACAACTGTCTATGGCAGCACTTTGAAGAGCACTGGTGATCAAGTTATCACTGATTCTTTTCTGATCTTGAGCACATAGCGAATGAGTTAAACGTGACTTGTCACTTTCAACACAACTAAAACTGGAGCTTTCTGCTTGTACGGTGATAAAACCACTGGACTGATAATGACTAAAAATAGCATGATGATGGCCTTCGACCTAGAGATGGTGCACACCATTTTTCAAAATTAAGGTATATGGTCAAGGTCATAGCCTATGTATATATATTCTCCTACAACCCACACCACTGGACTAATCATGACAACACCTGACATAATGATGGTCTCTGATCAAGGGATTGTGCACATTATTTTTAAAGGTCAAAGTCAAAGGTTAATATAATATTTATGCAGCTCTTCATAACTTCCACCCCCTCCCCCACCTAAGGATAGTGGCGGACCCCAACTTGGTGTGCACCACCCCTAGGTGGGGAGTTTATGAAGGGCCGCACTAAATATGACCTTAACCTTTGACCTTGACCTTCAAAAATTTAACATTACGTTTAATACTCGGCAACACCTGGTACAATTGCTACCTGCTACTATATATATATATATATATATATATATATATATATATATATATATATATATATATATATATGAGAGAAAGAGACGGTCCTCTTCAAACGGACTGTTTCACTGTATCACAACTTTTCAGTGTGGCTAGATCAAAACCAATTCCAAACCTGGGATCAAACCCACAACAATCGAGTTAATAGTCAGTAGCTCTATCCATCAGGCCACTGGGACAAGTGCTGTCAACAATGATATCTAACAATGCTTCATACAAACTTTAACCACCACTCTCACAGTGTTCCATTTGTTTATTTACAAAGAGCTTTGCATTGCGCTAAAGCATTAACAGGCGATAGCAATTACTAAGAATGCTCGACCGGGGAAAGGACAGAAGCTTTAAGCAGATCAATGCCCTTTCACATATAATTACCAAGGTATGTGTTTATTTGCGTTTGTTTTTGGATTATGTGCGAAAGAATTGTGGAGAGTTACGCTGAATTTGTTATAATTCAGCAAGTAAAATATGAATAAAATCTTCGTAAATCATAATACAATTGTTTATTTTATATGCTCTGTTGTTAAGTGTTAACAGCTATCAAGCTTTCACATTGAACAGCTGTTGCAAATTTTCTTGAAATAAATACATACACACATATATATAATTTTTATTTTTACAAACATATCATGGCTACATATGCAAGGCATGTTTCAATAATAGCTATTTTCCTCAGATAAAAAAATAAGTGCACTCTGTTTACAAATTGAATGCATTTTTCAATAGGTAAACAGAGAGAGAAGACACATATATAAGTTTATATTATATATATATATATATATATATATATATATATATATATATATATATATATATATGCGCATAAGCCTGAAGAGTCCTAGAGTGGATGAAACGCGGAATATTCAGTGTAGCTTAATCGCCATATATATTTTATAAATTACTATATCTATATATATATATAAGTTTATATATATTATCTATATATATAAGTTTATATATATATATATATATATATATATATATATATATATATATAAGTTTATATATATATCATCATCATCATCATCATCATCATCATGTGCTGTCCTTCGTGTCTGAAGACGACTTCCTGTGAACCATCATTCTCCACTTGTCATGGTCGCGACTGAGGGTCTGCCAGCTTCCAGTAGGGATCGACCTGTCCTTTAGATTTCGTTTGACGGTGTCACGAAACCTGAGCTTAGGTCTGCCTATGCCTCGTATCCCATCCACCAGTTGTGAAAATAGTATCTGTTTTGGTAGTCGGGAGTTCTCCATTCTGTTTACCTGCCCGGCCCATCTCAGGTTTTTTTCGGATGAGCAGGTCATACATGCTTGGGAGGTTGGCTTGTGATAGGGATCCCCCTGTTGCTGAAAAAGTCATACCACTTGACATTTAAAATCTGCCGGAGGTGTCTCATCATATAGGTGTTGAGCTTGCGGGCTACCAGTTTGACACTGGCCAAGTTTCTGCACCGTATACGAGTGACGAGAGGACGATGGCATGGTACACCAAGCATTTAGTTCTGAAAGTCAGGTCTTTATTTTGCCAGACCTTCTGTTTGAGTTTTCCATAGGATATGAAAGCGTTAGCCATTCTTGTAGAAATTTCCTCGTCCATTTTGTTGTTGTTCATGATCGTGGTCCCTGGGTATTTTAATTTGCTGACATTGTAAAGCTCCTGGTCATGAATCTTAATTGGCTGGCTTGTTGCTGATGATCCAGGAGATTGTTGGTACATCATTTCGGTTTTCTTGATGTTAATCTTCAATCCAAAGACCTTGGCTGATCCTGCGAAGCGAGTTATTATGTCCTGAGTATCCTCATGGCTATGCGCTACAAATGCGGTGTCATCAGCAAACATCAGCTCCTGTACGAGTATCTTTGTTGTTTTATTTGCGGATTTGTATGCATTGACATTGAAAAGGTCTGCTCCCGGTCTAGATCATATAAAAATACCCTTATCACAATTTCTAAAGGCATGCCAAAGCACAACTGACAGGTAGAGTGAGAAGAGGGTTGGAGCGAGGATGCAGCCCTGTCTGATATTATTCTGCACGTCGAACGGATCGGAGAGCTCACCCTTCAGCTTAACTGTGGCTTTTATGCCTGAATGAAGGGCTCTGACAAGGCTGGTGAAGTGTGCAGGAATGCCAAGCTCCAGCAAGACTTCCCAAAGAGTGCTTCGATCCACTGTGTCGAAAGCTTTCATAAAATCCACAAGGACCATGTACAGCTCCATATTTTGCTGCACACACTTTTCCTGGGTCTGTTTGAGTGAGAAGATCATATCTGCTGTGCCTCTGTTTGCACGGAATCCACATTATGCCTCAGGTAGGAAGGTTTCAGCGTGTGCTGTAAGCCTGTTCAGGAGAACATGAGCGAACACTTTCCAGGGACTAAGAGCAGTGATATACCCCTGTAGTTACCGCACAGCCTGCAACCTCCCTTTTTGAATATGGTCACTAGCTGTGCGTCTTTCCAATCTTGAGGGACAGTTGCAGTGGTCCAGGCACTCTGTATGATTGTGCAGAGAGTGCTAAGTAGTTTTTGTCCTCCTCACTTGATGATCTCAGGGTGTATGCCATCAGACCCAGCTGATTTGCCATCCTGTAACATCACTGCTTTGCAGATTTCATCTGAGTCAGGGCATCTGTCCATCCAGTGCTGTGTCGGGAACTGCTCCAGGTTGATTATTGCTCATTTGTCAATGTCTGGCGTCTCATTTAGCAATGTTTTGAAATGCTCAGTCCATCGTTTTAGAAGTTCGCATTTGTCAGTGAGGAGAATGGAATTGTCGCTTGCAAGTAGTTGATCGGGATGGCTCACATTTGGGCCCCAGACTGCTTTCATACTCCCATAGAAACCCTTCATGTCATTGGTGTCAGCCAGAATCTGTAGTTCAGCAGCCTTAGCCATCCACCAACTGTTCTTAAGTTCCCTACATCTGCTCTGGAGCTTGCTGTTTGCCTTAGCGTACTTTGCTTTGATTGATCTAGTGTTCCTGAACAACATTGAACCTCTTGCAGCGTTTCTCTGGTTGACGAGTTGCTTGATTTTTTCGCAGTTCTCATCAAACCAGTCCTCATGGCATTTCCCGACCAGCCCGAGGCACTCTTTGGATGTTTCATAAACAGTTTCTTTGAAGGACAGCCAATCTGAGTTTACATCTCCAGTTGGTTCAGCAAGTCTCTCATTGAGAGCATTCACCAGCTCTTACATTTTGACGTTTCAAGCCGTTGACATCCAGCTTCTTGGGGGGGGGGTTTCTTTATCTTTATTTTGCGTCTCAGTTTGAATCTCGCTTGTGTCCGGATCATAATATGGTCAGTGTTGCAGTTTGCTCCCCTCATTGCTCTCATGTCCAGGATATCTGGGAGGTCACGTTGATGAGTGATGACAAAGTCAATGAAGTGCCAATGTTTACTTCTAGGGTGCATCCAGGAGTTCCTGTGAACAGGCTTATGTTTAAAGGAGGTGTTGGTGATGCAAAGCTGATGCTCAGTGCAAAGTGAAAGGAGGAGCTCCCCATTTGAGTTGACTTTCCCGCATCCTTACTTCCCTAGTGCTCTGGGCCAGGTGATATAATCCTGTCCTACCCTAGCGTTAAAGTCTCCCATGAGTATGATCTTATCCGGTTTTGGTATGGATGCAAGTGTACTATCTAACTGATGGTAGAATATATCAATAGTTTCCTGAGAGTTTGTCATAGTCGGAGCATATATAGTTATCAGGGTACACCAACGGTCTTCTGATAAAGGTAGCCTGAGTGTATTCAGTCTGTCCTTTATCGTATGGGGCATTTCTATCAGTTACGTCACTAGCTCGTTTTTGATGGCTAGTCCGACACCGGACTCGCTTCTCTCACTTGAGGCCTTGCCACTCCAGTAAATGGTATAGTCAGACTCTCTAATGGAACCGCTCTCTTTGCACCTGACTTCACTCAGGGCAGCAATATCGATATCATATTTTTCTAATTCGCACGATATAATCGCACTTCTTATTTCTGGTCTTGCCAAATCAGACTTGTCAAGCACCATTCGTTCCACGATTCAAACTTGAAGTTGGATGTATTGTGGGCCTTATTATCCTGGGCAATGCCCTGCCAGTATGAGTTCTTTTTCTGTTTTCATTTCATGCACCTGTATATTTACAAACACTCACCCAACAACATATACATCCACAGATCCAGGGAAACTTCCTATTATAAACATTTAGTTATAAACAATCACACCAGATGACCTCCCCGACAAAATTGCCTCTGAGATGGGCATATATGCTGATGACACTACACTCTATGGCAGGCACGACAGGAAGACGAATGAACACATTTCTAAAGAAATGGCAGAAACACTAGAGGAAGACCTCCAATCTGTGGTGGAATGGGAACAAAAGTGGTTGGTCGCGTTCAATGCTGCCAAGACTAAACTAGTTTCATTCAATAATTACAAGAAACCCTCTCTACCACCTATAGCAATGGCCAACGACTCTTTATCTGAGAGTACATCTTTCAAACTCCTTGGCCTAACGTTCACAGGAAAAATGAGTTGGAACAATTACATTGAAGGCATTGCCAGAGCCGCTGCAAGAAAGGTGGGCTCTCTCTACCATGCTAGAAAGCTACTAACACCCGAAAGTATCCTGTACCTCTATAAGGCCACCATTCGCCTATGTATGGAGTATTGCTGCCACATCTGGGCTGGTGCATCTGCTACTAGTCTCTCACTCCTTGACAAGGTTCAAAAGAGAGTCGCAAACCTGATAGGCCCTGAACTGGCATCTAAGCTTCAGCCTCTGTCCCATCGACGAAATGTTGCATCCCTCTGCCTTTTCTTCAAGTATTTTAGTGGTGAATGCTCTGACGAACTGCAATCACTTGTGCCGACAGGATGCTAAATCCCACCCTCACACTGTAGAGATCCCTAGATGTAAAAGATCTTTTTACTCCAATAATTTCTACCCCAGAACCGCTAGACTCTGGAATTCCATTCCAGGTCCCTGCTTCCCCAACAGTACTGACGTGCAGAAGTTCAAGTGTAACGTGAACCGACATCTTGCTGCCCAAATCCCTACATAGTACCCCAGTAGTTGTTGCCCCTGATAGTAGCTCCCTACACCAAACTGGCAATTTGCCTTGCTTGGGGTGAAAATGTAATAAAAAAAATAAAAAAAGCCATGGGACACACACACACACACACACACACACACACACACACACACACACACACATATATGCATGATGCTAGTTGGCCGTTGACCCCCCAAAAAGGAGGGTTCGTACGCCCTTTGAAAGGTCTTGTTTTTAGTCCTTCTGGGAGACTAGCCACCCTCTTCACCAGACAGGCTGGTGGGGGAACCAGTTTAGTCGCCGGTAACCCGACCATGCAACAGATAGTACTAGGTTACATGGTACCAGTAGCATATGACATGACCTGACATAATATATTTATACATATCTATATATACCAGCAACAGTACCCGTTGTTGACTGGGTTCAAAAACAGCCTACAGAAAATGGACTCTGATTTATGAAAGTATGATAGGTTATGAAAAGGAAGGGCTATAATGAGATAGCTTCGAATTTGGGGGTATCAAAACCAAAGCAAAATATGATGAAAGTAAAAATAAAATAGATAAACCCCACAATTTATTATACCATACGTGTTCACACTGAAACACTTATCACAATATTCTTTGGATCTATATTAAAAAACCTTGTTAAACTTTGTGACATATTTCAATTCTATGGAGGTCAGGTGCGAACGAACACCCCATAATTTTATTATACCATATTTCTTCAAACTGAAACATAATTATCAAAGTATACTTACGCAGATAGATATGAAAAGTCTTTATTAAAGTTTGTGCCTATTTCCATTCTATGGAAGCCAGGCGCGAACGCAGACCCCACAATTTTATTATACCATCCTTGTTTAAGTTAAAACATACTTATCAAAGTATTATTATGTACATCAATATCAAAAACACTTGTAAAAGTTTTTCTTTTAATTTTTTTATTTCCATACTTTGTGAATCAGGCGCGTACACAGATCCCACAATTTTAATGAATCATCATTATGCCAGATCAAACATATCCATTCCTGTGTCTCGATATATCTTCTATCATTATACATAATCAATTTCCTATAATAGTCAACCATATGGGAGCCTATTCGTGACCAGACACACACACAGACGTTCAGCTTTATATTATAGATATATATATAAGTTTGTATATTAGATATAAGATTATATATTATATATAAAAGTTTATATATTATATATATATGTTTATATATAATATATATAAATTTATATTACATATATATAAGTTTATATTATATATATATATATATATAAGTTTATATATTTTATATATAAGTTTATATATATATATATATATATATATATATATATATATATATATATATATATATGTATATATATATATATATATGTTTATACTCGAGGGGCGTTTTTTTTTTTTTTTTTTTTTTTTTACACAGTGATCACCACTTATCAAGGCCCGGAAGCCACTCAGGGATAAGGGTTATTGCAAGTACAGTACGTTAGTGAGGAGATTTGCTGAAATGTTTACTTAAGGGGGCGGTTCATTAGGAATTTGTTAACATTGGACTTGAAGACATCCAAGTTGTAGTCCGGAGGGAAGCAGGCAGACGGAACAGAGTTCCACAGGCGTGCAGTTCTAAGAAAGAAGCTTTGTTCATGGAATCTGCGTTTTGATTTAGGCACAGATATAGAGTGGGGGAAATCTTTCACAGTGGATTCAGCTAGACAGGTGTTTTTCGTGAAAGATTGGCGAGGGGGAACCAGAGATCGGAGTTCAGACGAGCATCTGCCATGGAAATAACGATAAAACAAGGACAGGCTCGCAACGTCTCTTCTGTGGGAGAGAGGTTGCAGGGTAGAGAAAAGGGCATCCCCCACTAAGCCACGAAGTCTATTTTGTACTCTGTCAAGGCAGGATAGGCTGTTTTTAGCAGCTCCTGCCCAGATATGGCAACAGTATTCCATCCTTGGACGTACTTGGCTTTTATATAGATAGAGAATGGCATCCGTAGTGAGATATCTTCTGGAGCGGTAGAAGGATCCCACCATCTTTCCAGCGACCTTGGCAACAGACTTGATGTACGTGTTCCATTTCAGATCAGGAGTAAAGGTCAAACCCAGAAGCTTGTCAAAACACGGGGCCTCACCCAGACGAGAGCCATCCATCACAATTGATGCCAGATGGGGATCAGAGCGTTGATGATGTAAGGATAGCAGTTTGGTTTTGGATGCATTAAAGGTAACCAGCCACATCTTCCCCCACTGAACCACGCGCTCGAGATCAGAGGAGAGAGAATCAGAGAGAACTTTGTCATTTACAGCCTTTGATGTGTTGCCGTAGATGGTCGTGTCATCAGCATAGATGTTAATGAATGATTTAAGTATGTGTTTAGGGAAGTCATTGATGTAGATCAGGAAGAGAGTTGGGCCCAGGATTGACCCCTGAGGGACTCCAGCATTTATATTGCAGGCCTCCGATTTTTGTCCATCTACCACTACTCTTATGAGCCTATCAGAGAGAAATGATTTAATGATTGAGAAAACATTTCCAGTTATACCGTAGCTGGAAATCTTGTGAAGTAGACCCTTATGCCATACCTTGTCGAAGGCCTTTGATATGTCGAGAGCAATTGCCCTAGAAAGGAAGCCTTTGTCAAGAGATTCACTAATCCTGTGGGATATAACCGTCAGCACATCTGCGGTAGATCTTGCAGAGCGGAAACCATATTGCATGTCACTAAGAAGGTTATTCCTGCTGAGGTGGTTGACTATTTCTCTATTTAATATGGATTCCAGCAACTTACTCATAACACACAGGAGACTTATTGGTCTGTATTGAGAGGGAGATGACTTATCACCTGAATTCTTAAATACAGGGCAAACTGATGAGGTCTTCCAGGGAGTCGGAAAGCACTTCTCCTTAAGGCAGCGCTTAAATAGTTTCGTAAGTATGGGAGCAAGTTCTGGTTGAAGCTTTTTTAACACTATAATTGGGATGCCATCAGGGCCAGTTGCTTTACTGGAATCTAGGTTCTTTATTAGCTTGGCGACCTCATGCACGGATATTTGTATGTTACCTAGCTTGTTCTGTGTTATAGGAGGAAATATGGGGAGTTGATGGCCTTCGTCGCATAGGGTAGAATTAGCTGCAAAGTTCTTTGCAAATAGTTTGGCCTTGTCTGACGCTGACGAGATGACCTCTGGTCCATTGATAATGGTTGGGATAGAACGCACACTTCTGTTCAGGATCCTATTTGTTATTTGCCAAAACTGGTGGGATCCAAGCCGCTGATCAGCTACCTTGGATTTAACAGACTGGGCATATAGCTCTCTTGCATTTTTTATTACTCTTTTACAGTGGTTGCTGGCAGATCTAAAAGCAGCTTTAGTCTCAGTGCATCTATTACGTTGGTAGCTATGGAAAAAGTGATTTCTGTGCGCGATAGCAGCAGCACCTTCTGGGTAGAACCATGGCTGACTGTTAGGTTTTTGTTGGAATTTTTTAGATGGTATGAATTGGTCTATGCCTGCAATTTACCATTCGGTCAGATCTAATACTATAGAGGACACATCCTTTTTAAACATGGAGTGCAGAGGTAAATCAGATATGAATGTACGGAAGCTATCCCAGTCGGCCATAGAGTATCGGTATACAGTACGGTGGAGGGGTACGTCTGGGGGTTTCTTACATTTCGTTTTTATCTTAACTGATACGACGGAGTGGTCGGAGGATCCTAGAGGAGAATGAACGGAATATGAACATAGCTCAGGGGAAGTTGAGAGAAAAAGATCTAAGAGGCTTGCATATTGACCGGGTGTATCGGGCACACGGGTGGGTTCGCGAACAATCTGAGTGAGATCATAAGCAATGGCAAAATCATGACAAAACCTCCCCTCATCGTCTGTCTTTTTTGAATGGGTCAGCCATTCCACGTTATGGACGTTGAAGTCACCACATATGTGGATGTTAGCCGAGGGATGTGAAGACAGTATGTGGTCTATTTTCTCAGATATGCTCTTAAAGATAGTAACTCTGCTGTTGTGGGGCCTATAGAGGGCAAATATAAATGCAGTGGTGTTAGCAAGTGCAACCCTGAAGCACATATAGGGTAAATTAGGATCTTCTCTAGAGATATCCCTGCCACACGGGAAGCCATCCTTAATGTAGGCACATATTCCATGCCCATGGCGATCTTGGGGGTCAGATTTAGCTGTTAAATTTGAGTATCCGTTAATTATGAACTCATCTAGGGAAGTGGACGGCCCTATTCCAGTTTCACTTAGAAAGAATATGTCCGGTTTCGTCTCCTGTAATTGGGTTTCAACCTCTGGAAGGTTGGAACGTAGACCCCTGATGTTGGAGAAGGAGACCTGGTAGTAGGGGTCTACGTTGGAAGATGGGGTTCTAGGTTTAATCGAGTTTTTATTCTGGAGATATTTCATGTTGAGGTTTAAGGATTTGTGGAATAGGTCGGCATACTTGGTTAGAGCAGTACAGAGAGGGAAAGTAAGAGAGAAAAAGACAGGAAATTTATTCTTTGTAGCACACGAAAAGGTAAAGCCGTAACAATTACCCACTAGTATGGCATCGAGAGGCCCCACCAGAGACTACTGCATGGTCCAGATCCACTCACCAAATGGCAATACAGCAGTCCCAGTACTTTGCGCCTGCTGATAGGACAGCCTCCTTAGTGGTTAATCCAAGGTTCGGGTCCCTGACTATCAGGCGTGAAATAAGTAATGCCCCTGACCCACTTCCAGTTGTCTGATCTAGCTAAAATGTTGCATGTGCAATGATTTATATCTCTACGGGTTATGTGGCAAATTACAGCTCTGAACTAATTGTGGTTTCTGTTTTACAGGTGTTTGAACTGAGTCAGGTGTGAAATGGAGCCTGTTGAATGTTGAGCAGTCATCCGGTTTTTGTATTTGAAAGGACGCACACCACAGGAGAGTTTTGATGAAATGAAAGAAACTTATAGTGATAATGCCCCATCATATGACCTTGTAAAACGCTGGCATCGTCAATTCAAACATGGCCGGAAGTCTATGGAAACACCTCCCAGACCTGGTCGCCCCCCTTCTGCCATTGATGAGGCATCTTCCGTCAAGTTGAGGTTGCCATTTTAGAAGATCGGCGCATTACTATTCGCCAAATATCCCAAGGTGTCAAGATTAGTACAGGGTCTGTGGAAACTATTATTCATAACAATTTGCATATGCATAAGGTGTCTGACAGATGGATTCCCAGGTTGCTCACACCATTCCAGAAGCGAGAATGCATCGAGTGCTCAGGGATGAATTTGGAGATGTGTCAAGAAGATGAGTGAATGTTTTTCAAAAGACTGATTACACAGGATGAAACCTGGGTCCATCACTATGATCCAGAGACCAAAGCCCAGTCAATGCAGTGGAAGCACTTGGACTCACCACCTCCAAAGAAGGCAAGGGTGCAGCCCTCCGCTGGCAAGGTCATGCTCACAGTCTTCTGAGACCAGGACGAAGTAGTGATGACAGATTTCCTGGCAAAGTGTACCACAATTACAGGATCCTGTTATGCTTCACTTTTGAGGAAATTAAGGGAAGCTATCAAAATCAAGAGGCTGGGCAGGATCAGCAAAGGTACCCTCTTCCTGCAAGACAACGCTCCGGTCCACAACTCACATGTTGCCAGATAAGAAGCACGGGCATGTGGTTATGAAATCTTCCCTATCCTCCCTACCTCCCTACTCTCCTGACCTTGCAGCCTCTGACTTTCACCTCTTCCCAGCCATGAAGTTGTTTTTGAAAAGAAAGCGTTTCCCAGATGATGCAGCCTTTATTTCTGAAGTCACGTCGTGGTTGGAGGACCAACCTGGAGTGTTCTACAAAAACGGTCTCCAGAGCTGCATCAAACGATGAGAGAAATTCATAACTTTGGGTGGTTCCTATGTAAAGAAAGACTAATAACTGTGCCAAGTTTCGTTGCTCTACTGCTATGAGAAGTGGGTCAGGGGCATTACTTATTGCACTCCCCTCGTATTATATATATGTATACGTTTATATATTATATATATGTATAAGTTTATATTATATATATATAAGTTCATATTTTATATATATCAAAGTTTATATATATATATATATATATATATATATATATATATATATAGCACTATAGTTACATTTCAAGATCCAAATATTTATTTTTATATAAAATGTCATTATGAGCAAAGATGGCTGCAGAACAAACACATGATATTCAGTCTTCTATGAACTACTTTTTCTTGCAGCATTAGATTATCAGACATTTTTTCTATCCAAGCAAAGAATTTCTAATTTTTCTGAAGAGTACATGCACGAAAAGAGATGGTACAGACATAATTATAATCGTTTGTTTCTGCATAACGAAACGGATCTGTAAAAAATGTACCGAAATTGTAACATGGTGTCGGAGCTGTAAATAAATATTTTGATCTGGGAATATATATATATATATATATATATATATATATATATATATATATATAATTTAGTAAATGTTCCGAATTTGTTTTATTTTACTTCCAACAATTCAATTGCTTCTGTCCATTCTAAAACATACAATCTTTTGTTAACAAAACTGAAGATGTTTTCAAAAAGTTTCATCAATGAAATTTTACCATCAAAATAAAACAAACAAAAAACCCCGTTAACAGTCAAAATTGTTCTCTTCATTTAACTTCTATGTCATTTTTTATTTAGTACGCCAACATTTGTGTGTGAATTTAAAGGAATTATATACTAGACGTTTGCCTGTGTAAAACAGACAAAAGTTATAATAATAATAAAATGAGAAGCGTTGGTGGACTGAGGATGCGTCAGCATGACCGTTAAGTCTCAAGTTTTTCTTATTTTTTTTGTTACTTTGAGATTTGATGTAGTTTATACATACACATATACAAGCATATAAACTCATGAGAAATATAATGTAGGATATACACATACATAAAATTCATAATAATCAGTTAATTAATTTAGGCGGGAATCCTGTTCATTCACATACACACATACAAAAATATATAATCATCGGTTAATTAGTTTAGGCGATGATCTTGTCCATACTAATATATAAACAAAAAAACATACAAAATTTCATAATGATCGGTTAAATAGTTTAGGCGAGGATCTTGTCCATACAAATATATAAACATATACACATACAAAATTTCATAATGATCAGTTAATTAGTTTAGGCATCCAGACCAAAGGAAGCTGCCATATGCAAAGGAAATTCATTTGCATGTGTGTCCAGCTAAAGACCACGAATTAAAATAGGTATTATAATATAACACCGATCAGGAATATATGTAAGCACGTTTGAATACTAGACAAATCCTGAAACTGCAATAAAGTATTAAGATAAGCCAAATGTGTGTGTATATATATATATATATATATATATATATATATATATATATATATATATATATATATATATAATGTTCACACATCTCTTCTTGTGGATGGTAGAAAAGTATAAAGTATAATAAAGCTAATGCACATAGATGATCGTAATGCATTAATAACACTTGAAATTAATGAACATCTAAAGTGCATTCTTCATCTTTTCCCATCTTCATCTCTCGCATCTTCCGAAATGTATTGCTGTACATTAATTTGATAGCGTCCGGGAATATTCTGAGGAAGGAGAAAAACATCTTCAACAGAAGCGTTTCAAGATGACAGAATTTCACTTCACAGAATGAAGCTTTTCATCTTCTTGTGTCTTTTATAAACAATATCGATGATAAGCAAATCCTCATCCAGCTCCACCTACCCCTCCGCCTTGTGCCAATCAACCATTTTGTTGCCACTTGACTGTTACATTATCTTTAGGTTTCTTCTTTTCCCATATCTTTTTTTCTTCCTACATTTATGATTAGTTGTTTTTTTTGTATTTTGAATTCATATAAGTAATATGACTATACGTGTGTAATATATATAAGTGTAAATTTATATATAATATATGTATATGACTTCACACATGAACACGTTTACGCATAAGCATTCACATAAACATAGATATACACACACACACACACACACACACATAAAAATATATTCATGCACATATACATTAATATATCCACACATCTGTACAAACATATATATTCAGACAAATGTAACTGCAGTCATATATATATATATATATATATATATATATATATATATATATATATATATAATATGACTGAATACATATATCATAATATGTGTGTATATACCAATGTATATGTGTATGAATATATTTCTATATATAACTATATATGTGTGTGTGTATATCTATATATGTGTTCGTGTGTGAAAGCATATATATGCTCATATGTCTACATGACTGCATATATAGGCATACTAGCAAGGAGACCCAACGTTGATCGGGTTTGAATGAGGATCAACAAATATTCCACACTTCCAATACATTTATCGCCATCGAAATCAGTGAAATCACCCATTCGTCAAGCAAATCGACCAATTGCTTGCTCTAGTCAAGAACCCACTGTGGTGCATCGGGAAGAAGCCTCACATGCCTTCCTGCAGTGACTTAGTTCACAATACATTGTAGTTTACATTGCACTGTAGAGAACCTACTGTTGATTTTATAAAATTGTTTTTATATAATGGCTTGAATTAAAGTTTTTAATGTAAAAGTCAAGTATGATGGCTCAATTGTTCTCTAAACAGGAACATTATTTTGAACGCGCCTCTGTCTTATCAAAAAATCTACTGTTAATTTTATATGCTAGGCTCTTCTGCTTGTGTGTTGACAAAACTTCTCAAATGCACTTGTGATGTTAGGCTGTATAAGAAAGTCTTAACTTGAGTCAAAATTGAACTATTCCTCCTTTAAAGGAATTTCTTCGATTATTGATTTTCAATACTTATCGAAGATATACTGATAGAAAACCCATCTAAGAAGACACATAAGGTACATGTGTGTAGAATTTAAAAAAACATCGACTCAGTCGTTTTGGAGTTCATAGTGAATGAATTCACGCACACATACACAGACAAAATGCCTTTTATATATAAGCAGAGATAAATACGAAAATTATTTAAAGAATTTAAAACAGAATCAGTAATTATATCGCAATTTCAAAACTTTTCCCGATTCCGATATAATTACTGATTCTGTTTAAAATTCTTTTAAAAATCACTAAATATTTATTTATAGAGTTGTTTTTCTTCAGATTACCGTAAAAAAAATGCATGTAATATGAGATATATATTTAAAAAAAATGCATGTAATATGAGATATATATTTTTAAAAAATGCATGTAATATGAGATATATATTTAAAAAAATGCATGTAATATGAGATATATATTTAAAAAAATGCATGTAATATGAGATATATATTTAAAAAAAATGCATGTAATATGAGATATATATTTAAAAAAAATGCATGTAATATGAGATATATATTTAAAAAAAATGCATGTAATATGAGATATATATTTTTAAAAAATGCATGTAATATGAGATATATATTTAAAAAAATGCATGTAATATGAGATATATATTTAAAAAAAAATGCATGTAATATGAGATATATATTTAAAAAAAATGCATGTAATATGAGATATATATTTAAAAAAAATGCATGTAATATGAGATATATATTTTTAAAAAAATGCATGTAATATGAGATATATATTTTTAAAAAAATGCATGTAATATGAGATATATATTTTTAAAAAATGCATGTAATATGAGATATATATTTTAAAAAAATGCATGTAATATGAGGTATATATTAAAAAAAATGCATGTAATATGAGATATATATTTTTAAAAAAATGCATGTAATATGAGATATATATTAAAAAGAATGCATGTAATATGAGATATATATTTAAAAAAAACGTAAAAGTACACTCGTGTGTGTGATCTATAGGTTTTAATTTTATTTGTTGCTTAAAATCAACAAATATTCGCCATTTTATCTTTAGTAGCAATAATAGAACAAAATAATAAACACCTACAAGAATCGTTTTTGGCATCAGAAAGTATACACAATTTTCTTTGATTCATATACCTTAAAAACTTCCGCTTTTCTCGATTCTAGATTCTGATT
>NC_136509.1:104878654-104888654 GCF_053919585.1 Euprymna scolopes | reverse complement strand
CTGATTACAAATTTAAGACCACTTGAAAATCTTTAAAAAGAAACCTTCTTTTTTTAGGATAGATTTTAAACTCCTCCCACTTAAGATTACCAATACTACAACCTACAAGGTTATGAAAAAAAAGCTGAATTCTAAACATTTAATTCAGAAATTTACATATATATATATATATTGTAACTTCCTTCAGTCTTGAGAGACTATGGATACCCACTCTAAGAGTGCCGGTGCGTGGAATTTTGTGCCAAAAGTTGCGCAATTTTCAACCACACCTTTCCTGAGTCGTTGTTGTTAAACCAGTGGAAAGTGGGGGTCCAGAACGACTAGAAACAATGCAGAGATAAGCGGAAAGCACATACAGTGCTTAAAATTCCCAAATGGTCACCCATCTGGTACTAGCAAGGCTCAACGTTGCTTAACGTGTGCCAACGTGATTATTCCGCATATATATATATACATATATATATATATATATATATATATATATATATAAATGTGATGTGGTGTGTTGCACACAGGGCCTTTGAGCGTGTAGTGTTGTAGCTTAGTGAATGTGTAGAGTGCTTAGCTGCTTGGCTTTCAGGTGCTTTGCTCCTCTTGCTTCCAGCTGTAACCGCCACCTATACTCGCAAGAGTGAAGGGGAGGCAGTTTAGTAAGCCCTGCCCACTGGTGGTTAGAGCGTCTCACTGGTCAAGACTCGCATGCCACCTCCTCGTGGTACATCACGGTTTAACTGGGTACCTTGCGGCCCCAGGCTAAGTGTATGTGGGATCTCGGAGTAGTCTGGAGCCCCAGAGGTGTTGAGTGCATGGCCCTCCGGCGTGAGGACACGCCCTGGCTTACACCAATCCAGACCCCAGCTATGTGGTCAAATAGCAAAATGTCATCTCGGCAGCAGGAGTTGGCAGTCATGGTATGAGCGCAGCTGATATATTTTTCAACCACCGGTCTCCCATGGCGGATCACTGAGCGGATGAATCAAGAACGATCAACGGTCAGGGATCAACACCCAGTTAGCGGGTACTGCGGGGCAACCTACCACTGCTCCAGCTGTCGCACTCCTGTGCTCCGCTGGGGTCCGCAATGTTGGGTCCAGAGGTGGATGTTCTGTTCTGGGCATGCACTCATCCACTACTTCCCTGCCCCGGCGCTTGACGTTTCAGGCAACTACTATGGATATGTCAAGAATAAATTCTCAGCGACTGGCAATTCGGGAGCCCCCTGCAGTCGGGGGTGCTGTCGTTGCTCGGCAGGGCCCGCGTTCTAGGCAGGCGCGCCCCGGTCGACATCCTGCTACTGCCTCCCCACTACACCTGGCCTGCTGGAATGTCCGCTCCCTTGGGGTGACTTCCTCTCTTGACAGTTTTCATCCTCGGAAGTCTGCTGTTATCGACCTGGAATTACTCCGGTTGGGGGTGGATGTCTCAGCACTAGGCGAGACATGGCTCACTGGAAATGGCTCCATACGTGAAGCTAACTTCACATTTTACTGGACTGGCTACCCTGACTTGGAGAGACCAAAACATGGAGTGGGTTTTGCCATCTGCAACAAGCTGCTCAGCTTTGTCGAAACTCCCGTCGCCATCTCTCCCAGATTAATGTCACTACAGCTACACACCACCTCTGGTCCAGTGTCCCTATTGTCTGCCTACGCCCCAACCCTCACCTCGCCGGATGACCAGAAAGATGCTTTCTATCTCCAGCTGAGTGAGACCCTCTCCAAAATCGACCGCGGTCACCGCATAATCATCCTGGGTGATCTCAACGCTCGAGTAGGCAGTAACACCAATGCCTGGCCTGATGTCCTGGGTCCTCACGGAGTGGGCTCTATGAATGAAAATGGACAGCGTCTTCTGGAACTCTGTGCTACACACAGGCTGTGCATCCCATCAACCTTCTTTAAGGGCTCACCGTGGTCGAAGATGACATGGCAACACCCACGCTCTAAGCGCTGGCACCAGCTGGACCATGTGATCACTCAAAAGAAGCACCTCCAGGATATCATCCACTGCAGGACAATGCACTCTGCGGACTGTGACACAGACCACTCACTTGTGCGCTGTAAGCTTAAACTAAAGCCAAAGAAAATCCACCTGTCTTGCTCAAAACCACTTTCAACGCTCAATGTTCTTGCTACTAAGTCCAAGGAGAAATGCCAACATTTTCAAGCTTCAATACAATCCACCTTTGTCCAGTCTGCACCCCCTCAGGATGCTGCCTCTGCCTGGCTGCGGATTCGTGACACTGTTGGAGTTTGCGCACTCTCCAGTTTTGGTAGACGTACAGTAAAGCAGCCGGACTGGTTCAGACACCACGCGGACACACTCCATCAAGCACTAGCAGAAAAGCGAGCGGCAAGACTGGCTGTGATGCAGGACCCCTCTCCTCAAGCTACTAGCCTCTGGAAGCAGAGCCGCTCAAAAGTGCAGCGCCTAACTCGAGAGGCTAAACACAACTATTGGAGTGACATCTCCAAGCGTGCTGAAGACTGCTCTGCCACCGGCAACACTGGTGGCATGTACCAAGCTCTGAAAGAGGCTCTAGGTCCTCCTGTGAAGAAATCATCTCCTTTGCGATCTCTGACCGGAGAACTACTCACCAATCCTGATGATCAGCTTGACCGTTGGGTGGAGCACTACAGCTCACTGTATGCTCAACCTGTAGCAGCTAGTGAGGCTGCTATAATAGCTGCTGTTCCCCAACTACCAGTCCTCCATGAGCTAGATTACGACATCACCATCGATGAAGTACACAAGACCATCAAGCTACTGAGGAACAACAAAGCCCCCGGCGTGGATGGGCTACCTTCAGAAATCTTCAGATGCGGTGGTGACTCACTAACTGAGGAACTCCATCATCTCTTCTCAATCTGCTGGAATGAAGGTACTATTCCCGATGAACTTCGTAACGCCAACATAGTTACCCTGTATAAGAACAAAGGGTTTCGCTGCGACTGCAACAACTACCGTGGCATATCTCTACTTTCCCAGCCTGGAAAGATCTATGCCCGCTTAGTCCTGCCACGTCTCCAGATTATTGCCAACAGAATTCTTCCTGAGAGTCAATGTGGCTTTCGACCTGGCCGCTCTACCACTGACATGATCTTTTCTGTTCGTCAGATCCAGGAGAAATGCATTGAGCAAGGCCGTCCTCTCTATGCAGTTTTCGTTGACTTGACGAAGGCCTTTGATTATGTTAGCAGATCAGGGCTATTTCTAGTCCTCCGTCTACTGGGCTGCCCTCCCAAACTCCTGAAAACCATACAAGAATTTCACGATCAGATGAAGGCTACAGTACAGTTTGAGGGCTCTCGTTCTAAAGAGTTCCCCATCTCTTGTGGTGTCAAGCAAGGCTGCGTGTTAGCTCCTACTCTGTTCGGAATATATTTCTCAGCTGTTCTGCGCCGAGCCTTCCCAAACCCAACTGGAGTGCTCCTTCACACTCGCAGTACTGGAGGCCTATTCAACCTGGCCAGGCTACGCTCAAAAACTATGGTTAACCGCGTACAGATCCGTGAACTCCTGTACGCTGATGATGCTGCCTTCATCGCCAACTCGGAGGTTGAGCTTCAGGCAATGTGCTCCTCCTTTGCTTCTGCCTGCGAGGAGTTTGGTCTCAAAATCAGCCTAGGCAAGACGGTGGTCTTTGCCCAGCCTGCTGGGCTTTCACCCATAATAACCGTAAACAATCATGTACTGTCAAACGTCACCAAGTTCACTTACTTGGGTTCTACAGTTGATAACACCAACAGTCTTGATTGTGAACTGGACTCCCGCATTGGAAAGGCATCATCAACTTTCGGCAGGCTTAGTGAGAGAGTCTGGAAGAACAAGTCCCTCTCGCTACACCTAAAGATCAAGGTTTACGAGGCCTGCATCCTCAGCACTCTCCTGTATGGCAGTGAGACTTGGTGCACCTACCGCCGACACGAACACCGTCTGAACGCCTTCCACTTCCGATGCCTGCGCACAATTCTTGGATTCACATGGAAGGATCATGTACCAAACACAGCTATCCTCTCCACGACCAAGAGTACTGACATGTACACAGTGCTGCGCATCCGTCGCTTACGTTGGGCTGGCCACACCTGCCGCATGGACGACAGCCGGCTACCAAAAGCACTTCTCTTTGGAGAGATAGCTGATGCCCCTCGCTGTGCTGGCAGGCCACGCCTCCGCTACAAGGATGTCCTGAAACGTGACCTCCAGGTCTTCGGCATCCCTCACAACACTTGGGAAACCTCTGCCGGCAACCGAGCAAAGTGGCAAGCTGCTATAAGATCTGGTGCCAAAAGATCCTGCCAGCAATACACAGACTTCCTGAACTGTAGAAGACTGAAGCGCCTTGCCAATCGTCGTCCTCGACGTTAAGGGCCTATGTATGTATGTATATATATATATATATATATATATATATATATATGTCTCGGCAGCCGTGTCAAACGCATATCTTATTTTTCTTTTATTAATATTATTGGAATTTTTCCCCTTTTCCTTGTACATATTTGTGAATTATTCCATGGATTTCGGCCATTTGGATTATTTTGGACCATCTTCCAATTACATGATTTCCTTGGATTTTACTTGTGCAAATGGAAATTCAATTAACTTTCTTGGATTTATATTTTTTGATTTTACCTTCCACCAGACTATCCATTCACATGAAATCACCTTTTTCTTCACCATATTCCCTCTGCTTCACTTTTTTTTGTTTTCAAGTAAGATCTTTGACTTACTTGTTGTTTGATCAAATACTTCTGTATGCAAAATCCGATCCCGCATTTTGCTAATTCTTACTCTCTGATGAGAAGGAAAGTATTTCTTCGAAACTCCGCTGATTAGGGACTATCCACTTATCAAGTGTTTCCTTTTCAGATTAAATATGTTTTTAACTCTTTTTCAAAGTGTGTGTATATATATATATATATATATATATATATATATATATATATATATATACATGCACGCATACACACACGCATGAAAGAATCTAACCATGTTAATATATATATATATACACACACACACACACACACACATATATATATACACACACGCATGAAAGAATCTAACCATATTAATACACACACACACACACACACAAATGAAGAATCTAACCATATTAATATAAATATATATATATACACATACACACACAAATATATATATATGTATATATACACACAAATATATATATATATATATATATATGTATATTCAGACATACACACAAATGAAGAATCTAACCATATTAATATAAATATATATATATATACACATACACACACAAATATATATATATGTATATATACACACAAATATATATATATGTATGTATATTCAGACATATATATATATGTATATATACACACAAATGAAGAATCTAACCATATTAATACACACACATACACACACACAAAAGAAGAATCTAACCATATTAATATAAATATATATATATATATATACATACACACACAAATATATATATATGTATATATACACACAAATATATATATATATATGTATGTATATTCAGACATACACACAAATGAAGAATCTAACCATATTAATATTTTATCTCGTTAATCACTCGCAATTTCCGTATTTCCTTTATAAGAAACTCTTTGAAATGTTATCAACACTTTTTCTTTTTATTGTTGTCATTTCAATTTCACTCTTAGTAATTAATTTTCTACAATCTTCTATCATCATCACATATTATTCATAATAATTACCTTATAAGACATGCGTATGTGTCTATCTCGTGTCACCGTAACTTTGCTATATTGTTTTATTTATTATTAACTAGCAGTTGAGCCCGGCTTTGTTCGGGCCCTATGTACTGTTCATAACTTTATGTGCATATATATATATATATATATATATATATATATATATATATATATATATATATATTAATGAAAACAAAGGGATGTAGTGTTTACCTGATATACGCTATGGTAAACTTCAAACTAATATAAATAACATTATTTATATATAGAAAAGTTAAACCCAATCGATTTAAAAAAAGCTCAATACGCAATAGAGAGTAGAGCTTTTTATAAGAGAAATACATTGTTTTTTGGAGTATTCAGTCGAACAATAAATTTTGATTGTAAAGTTCAACTTACAGTTTTAATTTTCTTTCTCTTATATATATATATATATATATATATATATATATATATATATATATATATATATATATATATATATATAAAGAAGTTTGACGCATGTCCAGGTAACATACATCTAAAATTTCAAATGTTTAGACACAAAATTGGCGGAGAAGTTTGGTAGAGTCTGCAAAGGTCAACTCTGTAAACTTTGACCTCTTGGCAGTCAAATTTTCGAAATATGTCTCAAACTCCTACAAAAGTGTTGCAGATAGAACCCCTCCCCCCCGTGACCAGATACATCTGATACTACATTAATCAGATTAGGTAAATAAGTACTTTTCAGTTAAAAAAGAGAAAAAAGGTGGTATAACAATATAGTGGTGTCTATGTTTGCGCCGGGCATTTGTAAGATGGAAATATTGTTAATCACGGCAGCAATATACAAGTTTAGTTATTATTTATTGTTGTTGTGTTTGGCATTCTTTTGGCTTTTTCCCCATTTCATGTAATGCGTATATATTCAAAGATTTTCATATAGAAATAAGTGTTTTTTTCTTTGTATTAAGAAAAAGCAACTTGTGTTTAATATTTGTCCCCCTTTTCATTCTTTTTCCTTGACAGTCTTCAATTAAAGTGCCCGACTGGGTGACAAGCGAACTCATTCTTAACTCTGACAGTTCCAGCACTGCAGCTTGTACAGCTGACAGCCGGCAACACCGAAACAACTGCCATTGTAAACATTCAAGTGCAACTACTTTCGCAACCAACCATGAGAAAAGGTAAGTTCAAACTTTTGATGCTTTTTACACGCCAAAGATCATTCCAAGTTTTACTAAAAGAAAAGTTTTGTTTTTTCAAGATGGCTGTCAGGAAAGTTATAGAAATAATTTAAGTAAGGCCGTCAAGATGGTCACACTTTTGAAATGTGAGAGAAATATGTCTTGTATTTTAAAAAGAGAGAACTTCGTAATATAGCTAAATTTCAATTTAAAGTGCTCAACATATTCGAGATTAATAATTTTTAATAAATACATATTTTTAATATTTAAATATATATATATATATATATATATATATATATATATATATATATGGTAGGTAGGTAGGCTCGAACCCGAAGCCTTGAGGTCAAGGTGGAAAAGAAAGTGTGAAAAAACCTGATATTTTATCGCTCGGCCACGACGGGAAAGGAACTGAAAAGCGTTTTAATTTAACGATTAAAAAGTTAAGTGACAGGTGTGTGAATTTAAGGAGGTCAAACATCACGCGACTTAACTTTGACTGTAAGCCAGTTTTCCCAAGATGTTGGGGAAAACCAGCTCCCCATAAAAAGGGGAGTGTCCAAATGAATAGCAATTTCTGATATAATGGGTTTTGGCTGCATTGATCAAGGTTCATTGTTTTCTGGACGTCCCCACACAAGTGCCAGGGCATTGCCTTTTCTACGGATTCAGTTTCGCTTATATACGGAAAAGCCAAACAAATATGCAGAGATTTAAAAAAAATCGCGAAAATAGCATGTAAAAGTCATCCAAATTAAAGACACACATATGTCGTTTCATGAATTGGAGATATTACAATCTAGGGAGTATATAAAAAGTTCTAAGAAACAGTGACCCTCACCCAAGCGCCCCCCCCAAGTCTTTGCTGGACATACACAAAAAATGCACACACACACTAACACACATTTTGCCTTTTATATATATAGACTAGTGGGGGTGCCCGGCGTTGCTCAGGTGTAAAAGAAAAAAAAAACAATTTGGTAGGACGGAACCCGAAGCCCTGAGGCAAATAACCTGACAACTTACCACGACGCTATGCGGGCAGAGAAGTGAATGAAAGTGAAATTAAACACTTAAAAAAGCAGTTGGTTAAATGAACATGTGGTTTTCTAGGTCAAACATCACACCATAGTAGTAGAGAAAATGAAATCACAGCGCGAATTTTGTAACATAATAAAAGATTCAGATGACCTCGTTTCATAAATCGGACATATTATAATCTAGAAAGTATATAAAAAGTTGTAAGATTTAGTGACCCCTCTACACCCCCCCCCTCCTGAAAAAGCTTTTGGTGGACATACAAAAAAAATACACACAAACATAAATACACATTTTTGCTTTTATATTATAGATCATATTGGATCCAAGATATAGTAATGATTTCAAAAGTTTTTAAAAAAAATTACTTGTGCTACCACTAAGAATCGAAATCAAAATGTTTAGCTTACAATTTATTTTTTCCTTTGACATTAATGTCTGAGCTTTGAAGACATGTTTGCTGTAAGGCTAAAAATTAAAACATGAACCAATAGCTATTACATTACCCATGCATATACGTAATGCCATCATTCAACCTTCACCAGGCAAATTCCATTTTTTAATTTTCACACTTTTGTGCCGATTTTCCCCTGCTAAAACACAAATATAAAGTTTCGCATGAGTTTTAATACCCTATATATTAAGTTTCATGTCCGTAGACCAAAAACTGACAAGTTTTTTAGGCAAACTTTTTTTAAACAAATATATATATATGCATACATAAATATATATAGAAAGAGTTTTGTGTTTACTATAGTCTTTTACGCAAATATTACGCGTATAAATAATGGAGAATATCACGTAATACTTAACTGAAGATGATCATCCCATAAGAAAACAGAAAAATCTAATAGGGAATTAATTAAAATAAATGTTTTAAAGAAAATGCAAATTTGCTAGATCTGTTGCAGATTAATGCAGTTCCACAACCCATATATAACAAAGTTTTGTTTTTTTAAATAATATTGAAAAAAGGGTTTTTAATATGGATATCAATACACACACGCAAATTTTGTTTTTTAAATTATAGAAGTATAGATGTGTGTGTTGTGTAATGTTACATTTTCTTAGCAACATTGAGTTGAGAATTAATACTATATGCTTTGAAATATTTAATTATATAGATTTAAAACCAAAATAAAATGACTACAATTCGAAATAAGCTTACTTATGTTTTAGTCCAATACGTGACAGCATGTAAAAGAGACGTTAAACCAAAAATGATGATGATGATGATGATGATGATGATGATGATGATGATAGCAATTTTTGTCTCGTTTTTACTCTGTTTGTATTGGATATCCAATTTATTACTATTTAAAAACAAAAGATGGAAAATGTCATCGATTGTATTTGATAAGCAAATCTAAGACAAAATGTTATACGCTAGTAACTAACATTAGAGTTATTTAATATTTGCATTAATCACACTTGCAAAACTTAGTTAATAATATTGGCAGTACTCTATGTTTTCGAAATATAGATGCTCCCAAAATGGGGGCATCACATTAATGAAAAGGAACAATGTTTCCTCTCTTGGTATTTAGGCAATGCTTTTTCGTAGAATGATATTTGAATATGTTGAGTTGTCGATTTTGCACAAATAAGTCATAACATTATGCACAATATATCCTCCTTTAGCTTTAATGCGTTTTCATATAATATATGTGTGTGTGTGTGTATATGCAGGTGTGTCTATATATATGCATATCTGTATATATGCATGTCTATATGTGTGTATATATGCATGTCTGTATATGTGTGTATATATATACATGTCTGTATATGTGTGTGTTTATATGCATATATATATATATATATATATATATATATATATATATATATATATATATATATATATATATACTAGCATTTCAGCCTGGCGTTGCCCAGGTTTTTGTAGGTGTGTATAGAGCAAAAACAAAAAAGTGGTAGTAGGAAGGCAGGCTCGAACCCGTACCGCGATGGAGGAAAAGAATGGGGAAAAACGTGACGTCTTTGCACCACCAAACCGGAAATGACGTAAGTTTAAATTAAGGCTAGTCAATCGAAAGGAGGGGATGA
>NC_136509.1:104796154-104873654 GCF_053919585.1 Euprymna scolopes | reverse complement strand
AGTACCTGATTATAGATACTATTAACAAGGCCCATGAAAATTCCACAAATGTATCCTTAATCTGTTATATAGTGCTACCATACTTAAAAATATTACTAATCTGTGGACATTCGGCGTGAATGCAAACCCCATGATATTATTGTACTCCTTTTGTCCAAAGTGAAATATACTTATGTATCTAACTACACTGAATAATGTAGTTTCAAAAATATCTGATTATTGGTCTCTCCAAAAGCAACATCAGAGTTTGTGACATATTTTCATTCTATGCACCCCATGATATTTCTGTACCATCTTTAGACAGAACAGCTACTGTTGTGCAGTGGGTACATATTGGAACAACATATAATGGAGATTCAGAACAGAGGAAGATAATGGCATTTATATACTGGAAGAGCCATTTATAACAGAGCTGTGAGAGATGCAAATTCATTGTTGTGTAATACAGTTCTTTACATCAGAGGAGAGATACTTCACTTATGATGGAGGAGGCACATTATACTTGGAGGGGATTATACAAATGTTCGTTAACAACATGACGATAGACAAAACACATTTGCCTTTCAGTTGGTGGAATGATGACACGAAGACAAACAGTTACAAAATATTAGATGATTTCTTTATTCCTCAGCCAGCCGATTGATGATATCAGGAATTCAAACTTGTATAGCAACATGCTCTCTCTTCCACCCTTCGCTTCTAGGGGCATCAGCTTCACTCTCTGACCCTCTCTCTCTGGCTGTGAGTGTGGCTCTCTGATTATCTGATCTTAACTTCGAACTCTGTTTCAATATATAAGAATCTCCTTTGTTTATGACGTCAGAGGCCTGCTGTTAACCAATGTGACTAAATTTCACATGGCGTATACATATGTCTGTCCAAACAAACTTTTTGCAAACAAAAAATTCCCAATTTTAATTGTCCAATATCTAACCTATTTTTAATCATCTATATACCTATAATTCCGTATTCCTTTGGTGTGTAGTGATATTCATATTAAAAACCCTATTTTTCTATTTATTTAAAAAGAAAATACAATTTTCTTATATATGCGTTATCGAATTGCATTCATTAGCAAAAGATCTAACTAATTTGCATATTCTTTTAAACATTCATTTTTAATTAATTCCCTATTAGTTTTTTCAGTTTTCTTATAGGGTGATCACCTTTAGTTAACTATTACGGGTAATTATATTCATGCAGATATTCTACATGATTTATACTTGCGAAATATTTGCGTAAAAAGCTTACAATGAACACAAAATCGTTTCCATATATATTTATGTATACGTATATATTTTTGTTTCATCTATCTGTCTATTTATCTATATATCTATAAAAGTGAACGTGTCTGTCTGTTTGTCTGTCTGTCTGTGTACATTTCCCTACGCAATAACTCTGTCAATTTTCAGTCTATAGACTCGAAATTTGAAATACCGGGTACTGAGATTTGGGAAAATCGATGTGACGGGTGTCAGCCAGAAATTTGGCTGTTAAGGGGTCAAATTTCAACGATTTGACCTTTAAGAACTCTACCAAACTCCTCCGAGAATTTTGGGTCTAGACACTTGAAATTTTAGATATAGGTTCCTTGAACCTGGATCTAATTTAATAAAGTGATTTGAGCCCGAAACTATAAATTTTAAGGGGTCATAATAGGGGTCAAATTAAAAAAAAATTTACTCTTTTTTTTTTTTTTTGCTCAGCATACACCTCCAAACACCCGGGCAACGCCGGGCTGAAATGCTAGTTATCTATAAACTTGCATTGTCCATTCTTAATCGACAATCGCTCTGTTTCTGACATAGATAATATTTAGTTATTTCTAAAAGAATTAACAATCGACTGCATTCCTGGGATTTCAACTATCCATTATCTTTTAACGCTTGCATACAGGGTTCGATTCTAGCCTTTTTCTAATATCATTTTCACTTATCTAGCCTGCCTTCTTACTTACATGAGAAGAGGACAGCCCTTCTTATGTAACAGTTACTACATTTTAATCCAAATCTAAAAAAAAGTATATTTTAGTTTGAGTTTCACGTTCAACACAAAGATACACCAGAAATTTTTTTAATTATTTTTTTTTTTTTTTTTGCATTGTAACCTTCAGTGATTGGGCGATTCCATTTTTTTAAAAAGTGTGTAAAGTGATAACGTACACACGAACATGGAATTGCCTCAATGTATTTGTTATTAGATTATTGGGAATTCCATGATGATTTTTACATCAGTCTGTATAATTTGCTGTTAATAAAATATTCCTTTCGAAATAATAAATATTTATCAAGGTCAATACTATTAAGAAAAAATTACTTTACCTTTGTTTCCTAAAATAATGTCAGCTGAATATTTTTAAATATGTATAACGAAATTGTCTCTTCTTTATTTATTTAATAAAAATTGATGCAATTTGATTTTTTTTTTTTACCGAAAAAATACTTGTCAACTAAATATTGTCCAAATAAATAAAACGAATATAATAATATATATACATATATAAAAATTGATGCAATTTGATTTTTTTTTTTACCGAAAAAAATACTTGTCAACTAAATATTGTCCAAATAAATGAAACGAATATAATAATATATATATATATATAAATTGATGCAATTTGATTTTTTTTTTTTACCGAAAAAATACTTGTCAACTAAATATTGTCCAAATAAATAAAACGAATATAATAATATATATATATATATAAATTGATGCAATTTGATTTTTTTTTACCGAAAAAATACTTGTCAACTAAATATTGTCCAAATAAATAAAACGAATATAATAATATATATATATATAAATTGATGCAATTTGATTTTTTTTTTACCGAAAAAATACTTGTCAACTAAATATTGTCCAAATAAATAAAACGAATATAATAATATATATATATATATAAATTGATGCAATTTGATTTTTTTTTACCGAAAAAATACTTGTCAACTAAATATTGTCCAAATAAATAAAACGAATATAATAATATATATATATATATAAATTGATGCAATTTGATTTTTTTTTTACCGAAAAAATACTTGTCAACTAAATATTGTCCAAATAAATAAAACGAATATAATAATATATATATATATAAATTGATGCAATTTGATTTTTTTTTTACCGAAAAAATACTTGTCAACTAAATATTGTCCAAATAAATAAAACGAATATAATAATATATATATATATATAAATTGATGCAATTTGATTTTTTTTTTTACCGAAAAAATACTTGTCAACTAAATATTGTCCAAATAAATAAAACGAATATAATAATATATATATATATATAAATTGATGCAATTTGATTTTTTTTTACCGAAAAAATACTTGTCAACTAAATATTGTCCAAATAAATAAAACGAATATAATAATATATATATATATAAATTGATGCAATTTGATTTTTTTTTTACCGAAAAAATACTTGTCAACTAAATCTTGTCCAAATAAATAAAACGAATATAATAATATATATATATATATAAATTGATGCAATTTGATTTTTTTTTTACCGAAAAAATACTTGTCAACTAAATATTGTCCAAATAAATAAAACGAATATAATAATATATATATATATATAAATTGATGCAATTTAATTTTTTTTTACCGAAAAAATACTTGTCAACTAAATATTGTCCAAATAAATAAAACGAATATAATAATATATATATATATAAATTGATGCAATTTGATTTTTTTTTTACCGAAAAAATACTTGTCAACTAAATATTGTCCAAATAAATAAAACGAATATAATAATATATATATATATATATAAATTGATGCAATTTGATTTTTTTTTACCGAAAAAATACTTGTCAACTAAATATTGTCCAAATAAATAAAACGAATATAATAATATATATATATATATAAATTGATGCAATTTGATTTTTTTTTTACCGAAAAAATACTTGTCAACTAAATATTGTCCAAATAAATGAAACGAATATAATAATATATATATATATATATATATAAATTGATGCAATTTGATTTTTTTTTTACCGAAAAAATACTTGTCAACTAAATATTGTCCAAATAAATGAAACGAATATAATAATATATATATATATATATATATATAAATTGATGCAATTTGATTTTTTTTTTACCGAAAAAATACTTGTCAACTAAATATTGTCCAAATAAATGAAACGAATATAATAATATATATATATATATATATATATATATATATAAATTGATGCAATTTGATTTTTTTTTTACCGAAAAAATACTTGTCAACTAAATATTGTCCAAATAAATGAAACGAATATAATAATATATATATATATATAAATTGATGCAATTTGATTTTTTTTTTTACCGAAAAAATACTTGTCAACTAAATATTGTCCAAATAAATGAAACGAATATAATAATATATATATATATATAAATTGATGCAATTTGATTTTTTTTTTTTACCGAAAAAATACTTGTCAACTAAATATTGTCCAAATAAATGAAACGAATATAATAATATATATATATATATAAATTGATGCAATTTGATTTTTTTTTTACCGAAAAAATACTTGTCAACTAAATATTGTCCAAATAAATGAAACGAATATAATAATATATATATATATATAAATTGATGCAATTTGATTTTTTTTTTTTACCGAAAAAATACTTGTCAACTAAATATTGTCCAAATAAATGAAACGAATATAATAATATATATATATATATAAATTGATGCAATTTGATTTTTTTTTTTTACCGAAAAAATACTTGTCAACTAAATATTGTCCAAATAAATGAAACGAATATAATAATATATATATATATATAAATTGATGCAATTTGATTTTTTTTTTTTACCGAAAAAATACTTGTCAACTAAATATTGTCCAAATAAATGAAACGAATATAATAATATATATATATATAAATTGATGCAATTTGATTTTTTTTTTTTACCGAAAAAATACTTGTCAACTAAATATTGTCCAAATAAATGAAACGAATATAATAATATATATATATATATAAATTGATGCAATTTGATTTTTTTTTTTACCGAAAAAATACTTGTCAACTAAATATTGTCCAAATAAATGAAACGAATATAATAATATATATATATATATATAAATTGATGCAATTTGTTTTTTTTTTTTTACCGAAAAAATACTTGTCAACTAAATATTGTCCAAATAAATGAAACGAATATAATAATATATATATATATATAAATTGATGCAATTTGATTTTTTTTTTTTACCGAAAAAATACTTGTCAACTAAATATTGTCCAAATAAATGAAACGAATATAATAATATATATATATATATAAATTGATGCAATTTGATTTTTTTTTATTACCGAAAAAATACTTGTCAACTAAATATTGTCCAAATAAATAAAACGAATATAATAATATATATATATATATAAATTGATGCAATTTGATTTTTTTTTTTACCGAAAAAATACTTGTCAACTAAATATTGTCCAAATAAATGAAACGAATATAATAATATATATATATATATAAATTGATGCAATTTGATTTTTTTTTTTTACCGAAAAAATACTTGTCAACTAAATATTGTCCAAATAAATGAAACGAATATAATAATATATATATATATATAAATTGATGCAATTTGATTTTTTTTTTTACCGAAAAAATACTTGTCAACTAAATATTGTCCAAATAAATGAAACGAATATAATAATATATATATATATATAAATTGATGCAATTTGATTTTTTTTTTTACCGAAAAAATACTTGTCAACTAAATATTGTCCAAATAAATAAAACGAATATAATAATATATATATATATATATATATAAATTGATGCAATTTGATTTTTTTTTTTTTACCGAAAAAATACTTGTCAACTAAATATTGTCCAAATAAATGAAACGAATATAATAATATATATATATATATAAATTGATGCAATTTGATTTTTTTTTTACCGAAAAAATACTTGTCAACTAAATATTGTCCAAATAAATAAAACGAATATAATAATATATATATATATATATAAATTGATGCAATTTGATTTTTTTTTTACCGAAAAAATACTTGTCAACTAAATATTGTCCAAATAAATAAAACGAATATAATAATATATATATATATATAAATTGATGCAATTTGATTTTTTTTTTACCGAAAAAATACTTGTCAACTAAATATTGTCCAAATAAATGAAACGAATATAATAATATATATATATATAAATTGATGCAATTTGATTTTTTTTTTACCGAAAAAATACTTGTCAACTAAATATTGTCCAAATAAATAAAACGAATATAATAATATATATATATATATAAATTGATGCAATTTGATTTTTTTTTTACCGAAAAAATACTTGTCAACTAAATATTGTCCAAATAAATAAAACGAATATAATAATATATATATATATATATATATATATATATATATATATATATATAAATTGATGCAATTTGATTTTTTTTTTTTTACCGAAAAAATACTTGTCAACTAAATATTGTCCAAATAAATGAAACGAATAAACACTTTTTAAAAAAAAATGTTTTGCTTTAGTCGACAGGACGACATAATCTGATTTTGGGACAATTCATTTTAAAATGGGTAAAGTAGGAATCGCTTACCTTAGCGACATCAAATTAATCGCCAATCAATGTCTTTTCTGATCGAATGATCTTATTTTTAATGTGGGTGAAAAGCGGTAATGTACGTACGAACATGAAATGCGTTAGCGTTACATTATGATATGAGATTAAAATGATGCTTGAAAGTAACACAGTTTTATGTTTCTTTCATTGCGACGTTTGCATGAAAAGGGTGTGCAAATGATTCCAACAATCAAACGGAACGGACACGTATGCCATCGTTTGCTTCGTTTTGTCGCAGTAAGAAAACAAAAAAACAAAACAAGAACAAAAAAAAAACGAGCAGAAATAAACGACTAAGATTACAGGAATTTGGTTTCCAAAACTTTATCCATCTCCGAGGTTAAATTGGATTTCTTGCAACAACTCACTTAAAAAAAAAAAAAAAATGCTGATTAATCATATCGCAGATAAAAGGTTTTCGACTTTCTTTTCTTTATTTTTAAAGAAAAAGAAATACTCGTTTCTTTTGGCCCATTTCTTTGAGTATATCATGAATATGAAAGAAGCAATGATGTGATCTCAAAGCTTTTAATAATCTATTCTATAAGAGAAGGGGTGGAGACGTCAGCAAGACAAGTGGACAGGAACGACATTTTAGATAAGAAAGGGGGAAAATAGCAAAATAAAGGAACCAAAAAGAATTCTGTCCCTCCAAAAGACTACCCCACCCTGAATGAAGACCTTTTTGACTGGCCAAGTCATTATTACCTTCACAGATTATAGATTTCATATATGGATGGCAGAAAGCTGAAGTTGTCGACACTTTTATTCTTTGTATTAATTCAGCAGTGGAATTGGCCAGATAGAATAATCTGGCATTAAGGATTGTCGCCTGGCAACCAGATCTCACTCGATTCCAAAGCGCGTATTCTCAAAAAAAAAAAAAAAAAAAAAAAAAAATAGAAGACCACTAGATAGTAGATGAGTCGCTTTTGGTCTGTTTTATTTTATCATATTTTAGCAGGACTACTCGATATTGCCTGGGTTTTATGAAATTTACAAAAATTCCAGAAATTAAAATAATTCTTATAGTCCTCGCCAAGTTAGGTTATAAACTCCACCAGCGGACGGTTCGGCCGGCTGTGGTTGGTATCTTTAAAGCTGCATAAATTTTTTTAAATTATAATTGTTTTTATTATTATTTAAAAAAAGAAAAGTTTCTCTTTTATTTCAAAAATTTCTTTTTTTTTTACCATGCCTCATATTACAAATATCTTTTGGTAAATATGATTGTTTTGAACTTGTACAAAACAGTGTTTTAAGGAAGCAGAATACCTTTGCTATAAGTTTAATCGGGATAATTTTGCTTATGTAGACTGAGATAAACTTCAAACAAGGTGGAATGTGTAGCTCATGGAATTATGGATAAGTATGGAAACAAATTTATAAAAAAAACAAATTTATAAAAAAAAAAACAAATTTATAAAAAAAAATAACACGGATATATCCACTTATCTTCCAACTCTTTCTTTGCATCACAACTTGTTTGTTTTGTGTCAAACCTTCTCCAACTTTGCATGCAACTGCTGATGTCAGTGATAAGCATTTACTATCTTGAAGATTAACTATGAGCTATGATCAGTGAGAACTTCATGCAGACCAGACAATCACGGATCGCAATAATTGTAAGCTCTATGCCGAAATCTGACTCTCTGAACAAACAGAACTTGCACCAAACTGTGCACCATATTGAGGTGCATTTATAAACCAAAGTTCAACTGTAGCTGCTCAATTGAGAAAGATACATACATCATCTATTTATATCATATCTAATATATAACATTAAGTCTGTCAAAACTTTAAAGTTAGTATATATTATATTATATTATATACTATAGTATTTAAACTCACAAATGAAACTTTCATTCCAACTAGCCAGTTTTCGTTTGTTATTGCTGTATCATGTTATTTGTATGAAAATAATGTACTTTATTTTAAAAATTGCTTAATGCAGTCTGGGCCACACTTAATATCGAAACACTTTTAAATAATCATCTAAAATTCTTATTAGTTATTGCTCCCGGGTCCACTCTGACTTGAAGTGGTAGCACCTGTCCGGGGTCTCAGATGTTGGTAAAATAAAATTTATCGTTTACAAAATATTTATTTACACAATATATACCTACAAAACACATTGATATTTAGTGATAATAAGAAATTGATGTTGTAAAATTTTTATTCAAATGATTGTTATATTTTAGCTTACCCATGGGTATATAAACTGTTATACACTTGCATCACTGTCGAACCCAGTTGATGATCGTCTGAAATATGATCACTCAGACACAAGTGTTTTTATAAAAGGTTTATTTAAAAGAGCTGTCAGAGACAAACATCAGATAGAGGACTGGTATATCCATGAGAATGAAAGCCAGGCAGACAGACAAACAGATAGATCATCTTGCTACAGTTCATGCTAGACTTGTCTTCTTGCTGGCTAAGAAGGAGAGAAAGTTTTGTCTAGAAATCACAGGATTTCATGATTTCTGCCTGGTGTCATTCGCTGACCCCTTGACCTTTAAACTTTTCTACTCACATACAACCCTCATTGTGTAACAAACATTAAATGATCTTAAAACAACTAAATAAAAAAAATTATTATTTTCCAAACGCAACTGCCTTGACTTCAAATCCCTACTATCTCATGCGACCAGATCGATCAATCCACTATCGATCCTTATAACATGAGGACAGATAAAACCTTGTCATACTTAAGTACACTTTCGTATTTGGCAATCATTCTACACATTAAATGTTTGCAGCTGCTAAGTAATATGCAACCACAAAGTTGAAAAACGTTAACGCAAAGTGTAGACAGAAGGAAAAGTAATGTCACATCTAAATCTTAACTGAGGTTTATTACAACACCAGACTTTAGTTGTTAAACGATTTATTACCTCTGCCGTAGAAGTTATGTATTCAGAAAAATCTGTAACTATAATTGTTCATGCAAAGGCTAGCATCCTCATCGCCTGACCAATGGTTATAAAACTTGCTCAAAATATCTGTTATGATCGAAGTTAGAATTGACTTAATTTGGGGGATATTTAGGTCTGCAGCTCAAATATTGCAAAACGTTAGCCCATTAAAACATAGACGTTTTATCCCATTAAAAACATAGCCATTTCAGCCCATTAAAAACAGACGAAAATTATAGCCCGTTGATTTAGAATGAATGCTTTATGCCAAATTGATGTCCAAATATGGTTACATTTGTGCTCATTTTTACATTATGTACTCATCCCTATTAATCACTAATTGTGCATCGAACGGATACCATAATACTTAGTTCACTGCACCTTATAATAACAAAGGTCCATACAAAATTCTAGCCGAATTGTCTTAATAGCTTCCGAGAAAAAGTGGAACAAAGAAATTTAGAGAAATATGACACAATGTTTCTAAATTAAATGAGGATTAATATATATTATTTTCGATTGTTCAAACTACTGTTCTCACCTTTGTTGTTGTAATGTCATTCAAAATATCAATCTTCATCTTAAATATTGCAAAACATTGAACATTACAGACTGATGTAAATGTTTTAGTATAACAGACCAACAGAGAGACAAAACCTTTAAGAGAAATGGCTAAACACATCTACAATAAGATATGCCTATTTAATGTATGTTTTTTGATGCGATGAAAATGCTGACCTAAAACTGAAATGTGACAGATAAAACCTCTTGTATCATTGTCCAGACGCTCAAATTACGGCAGCCAACATCTATGTCAAGAAAGTCGCAGCTCAGGGAAATAATAAGTCTTTTGGCACTATTCCATTGGTCTGTGTTATTGGAAAATGGTTGGACCTCTGTTCTTTCACTGACAACAAAGTGTAAAGTCGGAGGAAGGTGGCATCGTTAATGTTTCCTTTGTTTTTATATCAGTCTATGTTAGTTTGTTCACAAAGTTCTGTAATGTTTTTCTTTTCTATTTAGACATTTTGATTGTAGTAGATGAGCTTTGTCTGTTCTGCAGCACATGAAATAAAAATGGCTGAGATGCCGTAAAACAGCTCAAACAAAAAAAATAAAAATAAAAAAACAATTCGCCACATCTAGGGCTGGTGCATCTACTGTGATTAAATGATTTAAGTTGTGGCAAACCTGTTCTTTCGGTAGCATGTGAGATCTCGTGCAGACAAAAAGCATGAAGAGAAAAGAAAAATTAAGAAATGTTCACATTTTTATATGCTTGCTCAATATGCAAACGAAACGCTTCCGGTTGGATATAAAAGAACAGCCTGATTTTTCAGAAAGGTTGAATTTTGAACTTAACTATTGAAGTGTTCAGTTGTGTTAGCAATGTGTCGTGTGTTGCAAGCGGATTCTAGACTTGACTATTGAAGTGGCGAGTTGTGTCAGCTGTGCGTCATGTTTTGCAGTTGGGAGGTTCTTAATAGCATAATGTACAGTGTTGGAATGTGGCATCGTTGCCTCATGACTTTTTTTTTGTTTACTACAGTCACTTACTCTTAGAGAGGGTTCAAAAAAGAGTCTCCATATTAATAGATCTATTCATCATCAGCACTATCGGCCAAGCTCCAACCTCTGTCCCATCACAGTAATGTGGCATTCCTGTATCTGATAAACGCATAGCACTTGTGCCTCCTCGACGTATATATTCCCGACTAACATCAAAATCCCACTCTTTTACTGTTGAGATCCCTAGATGTCACTTCTACTCTTGGACTGCCAGACTTTAGAATTATCTCCCTGTTTCCTGCTTTCCTGACTGTTATAACATGTAGAAGGTTAAATGTAATGTCAACAAATATCTCACTGTTTAACTCCAAAAGTCCAATTAATAAATCGTTACAATTATTGTGAGTTAAGGAAGAATTTTTATGGGATGTTGAATTAAAAATTGAATTTTGATCTTCAAAGCTGAATGTGTCAGATTCTAAAGCAGATGCTAGTGGACCTGCTATGTAAACTCTTCTACTGATCCAAGAACTGATTTATTATTTCAATGGGGCTGTACCATACTCTTCAAATTTTATCTTCCTTTGAGGTCATTAGATCTATCTTGTTTTAAACCTAACCTTAATACATAAATTGTATCTGATATGTCATGCAAAAGGGGTATATTCGTTTGAAGTAGCTGAGTGGTTTTGCTACCGTTCCAATTATTAATCTGATGAGTCACTTTACTGAACGAGTGTTCGTGGTTGAAGCTGGTATTCCTAATGTGAAACTTGTGGTGTATCTTTCAACGCCTTTCACAGGTGACTCTGCCAGCTAATCATATTTTTTAAGGAAAAACCCTGATGTATTCATATTCATTATATTACTCCCCCCCTCCCCAACTCCCCGAACCTAAATTTTTCTGTGAAATTTAACTTCAATATTTTCTCTTTTTAGGGTCTGGACATAATCTACAACCTTTTTTTCTAAGTGTTTTTCTTCTCAATCCTCCTTTCAATGGTATCGTTAGACACACTGGTACCTTGACTTCCAGGTTGTGAATACTTCCATTGGAGAATGTTTACTTTTAGGGACAGGAATTTCAAACGTATCATACAGGATTTCCCTTGGGATCTCTTTAGTATTTTCCATGACCTCTGTCGTGTGCCTTGGTCTCAATTGATTCCAATGTCTTTTGCACAAACGTTTATTTCGTTTTAGGTCATATATGACTTGTCCGATTCTTTTAGTTAGTATTCCTTCTTTTCAATACATACTTCTAACCCTGAAATTCTTGAAAAACTTTGTCACTTGGCTTATAGACTTTAGTAATCTGTTTGTTTTTATTGTTTCTTTGCTGAAATAGGCAACAATCTATCAAGCACGGAGCATATTTTTCTTGCAAAGATTAACTCCGTGGGCGATAAATGATGACATCATATTCTGGTTTGTTGTAAACTACCAAAAGTTTCTGAATATTTTCATTTGTGTTCATGTCTTGATTCTTTTTCAGAGCTTGTTTAAATGTGTCTACAAATTTTTCTGCTTGTCCGTTTGACCTTGGCTGATATAATGATCAATGGACATTGATTTACAGAATTCCTTACATTCTGTTCCCATGAATTGAGTTTCATTATCGCTGTTTAAAGTTTTCGAGAGTCTAAAGTGGATTAAACATTTCATTAAGTGCATCTATTGTATTTGTTGCAGTCGAATGTTTTCACATAACAATTTCTGATCACTTAGTGAAATTGTCTACATTGATCAAGTAATATGATCCATTTATGGGTCCTGGCCATGATTGAATATTTACCAGTGGATCCCTTGCTGCCTGTTCACATTCTTTGAAATGTTTTACCAAATTTTCTATGTCTTCGTCCATCCTTGGCCAATAAGTACAACTTCCCATTAAAGATTTTGTTTGTGAAATCTCTGGATAGCTCGTGTGAAATTCTTTGAGAATTTTCTTTTGCAGAATAGCCGACATTACTACTCTATCTGTGTATAATAATAATACCAGTTCGCATATTGGAAAGGGTGATATACTATTTCTATTTTTAGTTTTCTCGTTCAACCATACTTGCTTTTTCTAATGAAATTAACTTTCTCCATTGAATTACACCCCAACATTAATCGATTTACTGTCTGAGTTGTTATACATTTTTGTGAACCAAGTATTGTTATCAGAAATTTGTGGTCTATTTGCAGAATGAATTCTCTTTTGTATAAAATCCTGTGAAATTTTTTTAGAACATAAATTATTACTAAACTCGCTTTTTCGATTTCACTGTCATTTCGTTCGGCATGTGTTATTGGCTTTGTAAATCCATCCTCGAATTTGTAAAGCAGTACAGCATCCAGTCCCTCATTCCCAGCATCTGTTTCCTATCTGTGTCGCAATGTACTAACGATAGTTCTGCTAACAAACAGCTTTTTTTTTCTTTTTTTAAAAAAAAAAAAACGTCTGTTTGCATTTTTCTTACCATATCCAATTTGTACTCTTTTTTAACAAATTATTTAACGGCACTCTAACATTGCTGTGGTAGGCTTGCGCATTCATCAACATAAATTAATGAAAATATGTACTGAGTTTATATATATACTACCATGGACTTTATTTAAACAAAAAAGAACATTTACACCCTTTTTTTTTACAGACAATAAATTTTTGTGAAAAATGCATAAGATATATATGTGCATGATTACAAGCATGTTGTTGATCTTTGTGGATCAAATATGGATTGAAATTAAATATTTTGTTTTAAAGTTGTTACCGAGGTAATGCGCAATTGTAAGGTTTGTCTGTTCATCATTTGCAATGTTTGGACTTACCCCGATAAAGTCGGATAGTACACGAGTGTTCATCTTATAACAGAATTGGTTGCGTGTGTAAAACACATGTAAAACACACTTGGAGCACATGGCACACGTGTCCTAGTCGCATGCTACCCGTGAAAAACAGGAAGAAAGAGAGAGAAAATTGATATCACCAACTCGTGACTTCTGGAAAATCTACAACAGTGTAGTAAATAATGGGCAAGCAACAATTCCCCCACTAACCAACAATCACGAGGTTCTTTGTCAGCAACCGAGAAGGCTAACATGCTTGCCAGTCGGTTTGCCTCAAACTCCACACTGGACCCTCTAAACCACCCTCTACCTCAATTTCCTATGCGGACAGACGCCACGCTTGACGATCTAATAATCACCCCTGCTCAGGTGCATGCTATCATAAAAAACCTTGACACTTCAAAAGCATGTGGACCTGATCTCATCCCAGCTGTGCTATTAAAAAAGTGCTCAGCCAAAGTAGCTCCAGTTCTCTCCAAACTCTACAACAAATGCCTTAATGAATCTTGCTTTCCGGGCTGTTGGAAGACTGCTTCTGTGGTACCAGTATTCAAGAATTCTGGCGAAAGAACTGACCCATTAAATTATCGCCCTATTAGCCTCCTCCCACTTTTTGCCAAAATATTTGAGACCTTAATTAACCATGCTCTAGTCCATCACCTTACAGATGCTAAACTTCTGACCGACCAACAATATGGATTTAGACAAGCCCGTTCCACGGCAGACATCCTCACTGTAATCTCGGAACGCATATACCATTCACTGGACAAAGCGGGAGAGGGCAGAGCGGTAGCTCTAGATATATCCAAGGCTTTTGACAGGGTATGGCATGAGGGTCTCCTCAGGAAGATTAGATCATACGGTATCACTGGTAGAATACTTAACATAATTAAATCCTTCTTAGATAAGAGAAAAATCCAGGTTGTCCTCGACGGTCGTACATCTAAACAATATGATATAAATGCGGGAGTGCCCCAGGGATCTATCCTTGGACCTCTGCTGTTCCTGATATTCATAAATGACCTCCCCGACAAAATTGCCTCTGAGATGGGTATATATGCTGATGACACCACACTCTATAGCAGGCACGACAGGAAAACAAATGAACATATATCTAAAATAATGGCAGAAACACTAGAGGATGACCTCCAATCAGTAGTGGAATGGGGACAAAAATGGATGGTCACGTTCAATGCCGCCAAGACAAAACTGGTTTCATTCAATAATTACAAGAAACCTTCTCTACCACCTATAGCAATGGCCAACGACTCTTTATCTGAGAGTACGTCTCTCAAGCTCCTTGGCCTAACGTTCACAGGAAACATGAGCTGGAACAATTACATCGAGAGCATTGCCAGGGCCGCTGCGAGGAAGGTGGGCTCTCTCTACCGTGCTAGAAAACTTCTAACACCCGAAAGTATCCTGTACCTCTACAAGGCCACTATTCGCCCATGTATGGAGTATTGTTGTCATATTTGGGCTGGTGCATCGGCTACTAGTCTCTCGCTCCTTGACAAGGTTCAAAAGAGAGTCGCAAATCTGATAGACCCTAAACTGGCATCTAAGCTTCAGCCTCTGTCCCATCGTCGAAACGTTGCATCCCTCTGCCTGTTCTACAAGTATTATAATGGTGAATGCTCTGATGAACTGCAAGCACTTGTGCCCCCACGACGTAAACACCCTCGACAGACCCGACAAGCTGCAAAATCCCACCCCCACACTGTAGAGATCCCTAGATGTAAAAGATCTTTCTACTCCAGTAGTTTCTTCCCCAGAACTGCTAGACTTTGGAATTCCATTCCAGGTCACTGCTTCCCCAGCTCTACTGACATGTATAAGTTCAAGTGCAACGTGAACCAACATCTCGCTGCCCAAATCCCTACATAGTACCCCAGTAGATGTTTCCCCTGATAGTAGCCCCTACACCAAAGTGGCAATGTGCCTTGTTTGGGGTGAAAATGTAATTAAAATAAATAAATAAATAAAGAAAGAAAGAAACATGCAACTGGACGATAATCATATGTGTCTCAAAACTGAAAGTGTTGGGCATTTTGTCCTTGTGTTCGCTATGCATGAAACTCGGCTAATGTGTCTCCACAATATCATATACTTACTTACCAATCCTAAGCCTGGAATTTAGCAACATTATCAGTTGCGAACATATTTTTTATAACCTCAGCCCTTTCTGGGTCTGGTTTTCTTCCTTTACTGATCTGCCTTAAATATTTTATCTTTAGGAAGGACTTGTATTTTACAGCACTCAGGTTGAACCTGTATTCTTCAATTCTCTGAAATATTATTCTAATATACGTTTTGTGTTGACTCTTATTTTCGTTTTGAATCAAAATATCATCTAAATATGCGTTGCATATTCAATAACAGCCAACATTGTGTTCATTACTTGCTGGAATTGGTTTGGGGCTGCTTTCAATGGAAAAGGAAGACGATTTAGTGTAAAAATTCTTTTATCCATGTTTATTGTCAGGCACTTCGAACTTTAATCTGAAGGTAAACAAAGTTAACTTTGAAAAACAATCTACTTCTGTTTAATTTAGTATATATGTATCTTCTGTAGATGATAAAAGATATGCATGGTCTTTTAAACAGTTATTTAAACGTGCCAAAAAATCAGCATATACTCTGATTTTTCAGTTTTTCTTTTTTATATATACAGTTGGAAACGCCAATACAAGTAATCGATTTTTTAAATTATGCCAATTTTTTCCAACCTTTCACTGTGTCCAGTGTCGAAAATAATACTTTTGGTTTAAAAATCGGCTTAACATTTTCTTTTGATTTGATTTTTGTTTTTGTGCACAGATTGAATTCTTCTAAAAAATTCTGAAAATTCGCTTTTCAAATCCATAAGAAATCTTTTAATTTGCTTCGTTTTCTCTACGACGTTAACTTTCTTACAGAAAGAATTTATTGTTAGTTCCCATAAATTAAACAGTGCAATCCAGTCTAGACCAAAAGAATTTTCTGGACCAGGGAGTACATACACTTTCGATTTATGAGTTTTTTCTTGTGAATAAAATGTTACATTTTAATTCTTTGAACTTTAATTTTTGTAGCTGGTAACCCTCTGGCAATTTTTTGTGTTCATTATCCGTGGAAAATTTATTTTTTTCAAGTTTGTTCGTTTATTACCGAGATATTACTTCCTGAATCGAGTAATAATTTTACAGTCTGCCCATTTATTTTATATTGAGGTATTTTCTTTTTAATCTCCCTTCATTTCATTTCTAGACACTATTACGTTTATCTTTGATTGCGAATTTCTTTTTACTTGTCACTATTTTGCCAGATAATAGGAACTTTTATAGCTCATACGCCCACAATTAAAGCATTTTTTATCTTTAAAGAAACAGCCCTTTTTTATATGCTTTCCGCCACATGTACTGTTTTCTTTATTTTGATTTGACTTTTGTCTGTCTGTCTGTATTCGTGATATGTCTTTCTCTTCAATCCGATTATCTTTTTTGTATATTTATTAGACGCTTGTATTCCTCCGTTATATTTTGCACTTGTAAAGTTTGGGTTCTGTTCCATAATACTAAGAATTTCTTATCTAATTTTTTCGTCCTTCAACGTCGTTAGACCTTGTACAAAAGTTAGACATTTGAACATGTCGCGTAATAATTCCTTTAATTTTAATGCCTCACAATGTGCGTTAACCATAACTGCTTACAAGACAAAATCATTGTCCGTTTTTTAGAAGGATTAAATTCGCGTATTTAGTATTTCGTCTGTTCATAACTTTTGTAAAATAGTGATTTTTCATTGTCAAACCATTGTTCGTATCGTTTTGTAAATATTGTTTTAAAAGTACGAAAATATGCTGGAAACGTTGAATCAATATTCGTGTTGTATTTAAATTTCGATAGTGAATTTGAAATTCCTTCAGCCGAAAAATCCTCAGATCAGTTGATTTTGTAGTTTAGAGAATGTCTTTCAAAAATGATTCATCATTTGCATTTTGCCTAAATAACTTTTCGAACTTCTTTTATCGTTGGAATTATTTTTGTTGTTCCAATTGTTATTGCTGGAATTATTTTTGTTGTTCTAATTGTTGTTGTTAGAATTGTTTTTGTTGTTCCAATTGTTGTTGTTGTTGTTGTTGGAATTGTTTTTGTCATTCCAATTGTTGTTCTTGTTGTTGTGAAGTGGTTTGTAGCACTTTAGTTAATTCTGTAATCTGTTCTATTTTACTAACGTATTCGCAAGGAAAAACAAATTTTCAATTTATGCAGACAATAAACTTTTTTAAGTGCAAACAAGACGAAAAGGCAAACAAGGGGAAACAGCAAACTTTTACTTTCTGTGAACATTGAAAAAAAATCGTTGTATATGCATTCCTCCTTAATAAGTAAAAAAAAAATATGTGGAGAAAAAATTATTCATTTTCTGTAAGTAACGATATAAGTTTTTCTAACTTTCTTTCATTATTAATTGTTATCAATTTTTTTTCTTAACTTGAGAGATAATTTCGAATCGCTTTTCATTTGATTATTTTTTTGATTTGTGAGTTCGTTTCGAATTCTTCATCGCCACTGAGTGGACCTTGTTCCAGTTTGGAATAATAATCTGGTGAGTTGGCTTACTGAACGAGTATTCGTGATCGAAGCTGGTATTCTTAGCATTAGGCTTGTGACATACCTTTGATGTCTGTCACAGGTGAATCTACTAGTTGGTATTTATGGCTTAACCAGCCAATCATATTCTTGTAAAGAGGAAGAAACTGGATGTACTTATATTCATTACATAAATATCAATCTTGTACGCCCTATACCCTTACAGACCAGGTTACACTTCCATATATCATTACTAGGGTTATGACAACAGCATATTCTTATCATTTTTTTGACTCTCGGGTATATATCCGACACTGTTAGACACAGGTAATCAACCGAAAACCACATCACTTTACATAAAAAAGCATATAAGATATGAAAAGATACACACTCGAGAGTAAAAACGATGAAAAGAATATGCTGTTGTCCTAGCCCTAATCATTACACTGCATACACATTCCTGGTAGACTTTTCCCTTGATCGACAGTGTTAACATTCAGCTGATTAGTAAAACAGAAGTCTCCTGATCTTACCTCATCCATTCCTAACTCTTGCAATCGCACGTGCTACATGCGGTGCTCCAATGGTATCATCAAAGTAACAACACTTCACGACTACCTCAATAGCTGTGCCATCCATCTATGATATTTAATCTGCTCATTCATCATTCAACTGACAATCCATCTCATGAACCTTTATCCTCGAATGGCTTTTGGCTGTGATAAGTGGTGACTCATTAGTAAACAAAAAAGTCTGGTTTAAATGGACGTTCCACTTCACGAATGACGGCCTCTGTAATATTATTGGGACGATTAATCGGAATCAGAAATGGGAAAAATCGAAACTTTTTGAGTATTGGAATCGATATCAGAATCGGAAATTTTTTTGTCTATTTTCCGATGCCAAAAACGATTCTTTAAATTATCTTTTTATTTGATTTTGTTTAAAACAAAAACTTCCACTACGAGTAGTGATAATAATTAATAATAAATAATTATAAATATTTATTGATTTGAAACAACCGGTAACGCTAAAATCTATAGATCACCTCCCCACAAGTGTGTTTTTACGTTTGGAAAAATACATGCACATTTATAATTTTTTTTTTTTTACAGTAGTTGAGAAAAAATAACAATTTTATAGTTAAATATTTAGAGATTTATAAAGAATCAGAATCGGTAATTGTATCGGAATTAGGAATTTAGTACAGAATCGGTAACTGTATCGGAATCGGGGAAAATATTGGAATCGTTCCATAACTACTTTTTAACACCATTGTTGTATTTCATGTCCTAAACAAAAAAAAAACAAAAAAAAAAAACAAAAAAAAAAACAGGCATTTTGTTTTATTTAGGTGGAAAGATAGATTATCCAGAGATGGACAGAAGTTATATTTATTTCTCCTGTTTGCGGGAAGACTTGTAACATGTCAACCCTTGTGCAAAGCAGGATGAGGGGAGGGGCAAGGTTCTTGTCTTCTCATAAGATGGATGACGCCAACGAGCTGTTTTTTATTTCTCATCTGTACTTTCTGTTTGTCTTTTTATTTCAGCCGTAAATCGTGGCCAGGCCCCTGTAGTGGGGTAAAGTTGCCCTTTACCAGCAGTACGCCAGCTAAAGAGCACGTCAGCTTCCAACCTGTGAGTCTTCTTCTATTTTATATTACTTACTCGGCATTATCGGGGGGGGGGGGGCGGTTTACTTCCACTTTTTTTTTTTAAATCACAAATACTTTCAAGTTATTTCTTTTAACTCAGAAATAATGATAAATACGAGCTAGAGTTAGCAAACCAGTAAGTAAGAATGCTGGTAAAAAGAAGAGCACTGCTAATGATATGACTAATGCAAAGAGGAGGAAACTGCTGATTGATTTGATGTGTTTAGACGTGTGATTTGTACTTATTAGGAACCAGGTTTTAAGTGGATATTGGCCAGACTTCACATTGAAAATCCATCTGATCTGTCATTGTACTGTACAGTAGAACCCCAGGATACGGCATTAAAAATTAGTAACAAAATACAGTACAGTATATAATACACATATATGTAATCAAATAGCATTATAAAGAACACCGTAAAGCGGGACAAATACCGTAACCAGGGGACGGAAAAACATCGTATTCCACATTGTAACTTTAAAAAAAAACTGTATCCTAGGCCCATCGTATCCCGGAGTTCTACTGTACTACAAATAATAATTAATTTGGGCTATCAAGCCCATGTCATGTCTGATTAAAACTAAAATGAAAAGAAATTACTCTACTGCTTATATATTATTATTTAAATTTCTTTGAAGTCATGCAAAGTAGCTCAATAAACCATATCTATATATTTATAAAAGTGTGTGTGTGTGTCTGTGTGTGTGTGTCTGTGTACATTTCCCTACGCAATAACTCTGTCAATTTTTAGTCTGTAGACTCGAAATTTTATATACAGGGTACTGAGATTTGGGAAAATCTACATGATCGGGTTTCGACCAGAAATTTGGCTATTAAGGGGTCAAAGTTCAACAATTTGACCTTTGAGAACTCTACCAAACTCCTCCGACAATTTTGGGTCTAAACACTTGAAATTTTAGATATAGGTTCTTTGGACATGGATCTAACTTAATAACTTGATTTGAGCCCAAAATAATAAATGTTAAGGGGTCATAATAGGGGTCAAATTTTAAAAAATTGACCTTTTTTTTTTTTTTTTTGCTCAGTAACACCTCCAAACACCCGGGCAATGTCGGGCACCTATGCTAGTATATCTATAAAAGTGAAAGCGTCTATCTGTCTGTGTATCTGTGTGTCTGTGTGTGTACATTTCCCTACGCAATAACTCTGTCAATTTTAAGTCTACAGACTCGAAATTTGATATACAGGGTACTGAGATTTGGGTAAATCGATGGGATCGGTTTTCAGCCAGAAATTTGGCGATTAATGGGTCAAAGTTCAACGATTTGATCTTTGAGAACTCTACCAAACTCCTCTGACAATTTTGGGTCTAAACACTTGAAATTTTAGATACAGGTTCTTTTTTTTTTTTTTTTTTTTAATTACATTTTCACCCCAAACAAGGCACATTGCCACTTTGGTGTAGGGGGCTACTATCAGGGGAAACAACTACTGGGGTACTATGTAGGGATTTGAGCAGCAAGATGTTGGTTCACGTTGCACTTGAACTTCTGCATGTCAGTACAGTTGGGGAAGCAGTGACCTGGAATGGAATTCCAGAGTCTAGCGGTTCTGGGGAAGAAACTACTGGAGTAGAAAGATCTTTTACATCTAGGGATCTCTACAGTGTGGAGGTGGGATTTTGCAGCTTGTCGGGTCTGTCGAGGGTGTTCACGTCGTGGGGGCACAAGTGCTTGCATTCATCAGAGCATTCACCATTAAAATACTTGTAGAACAGGCAGAGGGATGCAATGTTTCGTCGATGGGACAGAGGCTGAAGCTTTGATGCCAGTTTAGGGCCTATCAGATTTGCGACTCTCTTTTGAATCTTGTCAAAGAGCGAGAGACTAGTAGCCGATGCACTAGCCCAAATATGACAACAATACTCCATACATGGGCGAATGGTTGCCTTATAGAGGTACAGGATACTTTCGGGTGTTAGTAGTTTTCTAGCACGGTAGAGAGAGCCCACCTTCCTTGCAGCGGCCCTGGCAATGCCCTCGATGTAATTGTTCCAACTCATGTTTCCTGTGAACATTAGACCAAGGAGCTTGAAAGACGTACTCTCAGATAAAGAGTCGTTGGCCATTGCTATAGGTGGTAGAGAAGGTTTCTTGTAATTATTGAATGAAACTAGTTTAGTCTTGGCGGCATTGAACGTGACCATCCATTTTTGTCCCCATTCCACTACTGATTGGAGGTCATCCTCTAGTGTTTCTGACATTTCTTTAGATAGGCAGATTTAGATAGGTTCCTTGGACATTGATCTAAATTAATAACTTAATTTGAGCCCAAAACAATAAATGTTAAGGAGTCATAATAGGGGTCAAAGTTAAAAAAAATTGACCACTTTTTATTTATTTATTTATTTATTTATTTTTTGCTCAACATACATCTCCAAATACCCGGGCAACGCCGGGCAACCATGCTAGTATATATATATATATATATATATATATATATATATATATATATATATATATATATATATATATATATATATATGAGCAAACAGTTAATGAAATATGTTAAAAAACACTTTAAAATGAGTTAAAAACATATTTAATCTGAAAAGGAAACACTAGATAAATGGATAGTCCTTAAGTATTAATGTGTAATCACCTTTTTCTTTACCATATTCCCTCTGCTTAACTTATTTTGTTTTCAAGTAAGATCTTTGACTTATTTGTTGTTTCATCTAATACTTCCGCATGCAAAATCCGATCCTGCATTTTGCTAATTCCTACCCTCTGATGAGAAGGAGAGTATTTCTTCGAAACTCCGCGGATTAAGGACTATCCATTTATCTAGTGTTTCCTTTTCAGATTAAATATGTTTTTAACTCATTTCAAAGTGTTTTTTAACATATTTCATTAACTGTTCGCTCATATTATAAGCTCTATTTCCTATTTGGTATTATCGAGCTTTTATATCTGCCAGAGGTAAGTTTATAAATATTAATTCTTTAATATTTATAATTTACTTTAATTTTACCATCTTGGATTATTTTGGTAAATTCAATTGTAATTTTCATTCTATATATATATATATACACAGGGTGACCCCCCTCCAAAAAAACGGGCCCCAACTATAATTTTTTGAGTGACCCTGTACATATATTAAATTGAAAAGTTAAGGGATGAAAGTTACATAGAACTTTATTATGTCATCAGAGAAAAAGTAGGCAACAAACCATTTAGGCCATGGCATTTTCGGAGCAAAATGCTTCTCATCAGAAGAAGAGAAAAGCCGGTATTATACAAATATAAAGATATACAAAAGAAAAATCGATTAAGGAAGAATTTAAATTAGAAATGAAAAGTCAGTAAGGAATGAAGTAATGCAGACTATTAAAAAAAAATGCTAAGCATCAAGAAATGGTGGTAGAGGAAAAAGTAGATAAAGGATTCTGAAAACATATAAGAAAGAGTAAAATGGGAAAATATATGTAACTAGCAGGACTTGTGTACCAGCGTTGCATGATGGAAGTATGCCCCCCCCCACCTGTAAAAAAAACAAAACAATTAAACTATGGTTGTTAGTGGGAGCCACTATATTAGTGAGCACTGGTGCCTGCGACCAAAATTAATGTACCCTGGCGAAGTACCGACACATTTCGTATGTATTTATATATTGAAGAGTTTTGCTTCCAAATAATCGGGTATATTTTCTAATGATTTGTTCCGATAAAAAAGAAATTATGGAATTTTATATAAAGAAATATGTAGTGTAAATAAAATTGTTGGCAAAAAATATGTTTGTTTTATTTCATTCAATAAACTTTCATATTTTTCTTTAGGCATAATAATAATAATAAAAAATACAAATATCTGGGAGCTAACCTCTTTTTCTTTTTACAAAGGAGTCACCACTTATCAAGGCCCAGAGGCCACTCGAGGATAAGGGTTAATAAGTGTATAATGGTCAATGGGTCAGTGACGTAGTAATTGTTAGTAGTGGAATTTGGTAAATTGGATTACTTAAGGGGAACGGCTCAGCAAGAACTTGTTTACATTGGACTTGAAGACGACCATATTAAAGTCAGCCGGAAAGGAAAAACCTTAATGTAAAAGTCGCAAAGATTTGGGAGCTAAACTCTTCAATATATAAATACATTTTAAACATCACTAATGTGTTTAATGGTAAAAGAACTCAGTTTTGTTGATGTTTTGACAAAAACGTTGTCATTGTCATCGATGAAGATGTCGGCTTTGATTTTTTTATGTTTATAGGAAAAATCTTAAAATAAAAGTGGCAAATGCTTGGGAGCTAAACTTTTCAATATATAAATGCATATGAAATGCGTCGTTTTTAAACAGCATCAATGTATATGTAGTGTGTTTAATGGTAAAAGAACTCAGTTTTGTTGATGTTTTGATGAAGACGTCATTTGTCATAGATTGCAGCAACAATAAAGTAGAATCTTATATGACGTTGTCCAGTCTACCTATTATATCACCAATTCCTAGATGGAGGAGAGGTTGATTCATACCTTTTCTCAGTAGCATTAAAGAAAGTAACTTTACAACCAATTCCATTTCTAGTAACTGTTATTTCTAAATAGTCACCCATCCAAGTACTGACCAGGATAAACTTTGCTGGAACCAATGAAAATTTGTATTAAATGTAATATTTTCGTTATACTAATATCTGTTGAAAATGTATGAAACCCCTTTATTATATTTTCTCTCTCTCTCTCTCTCTCTCTCTCTCTCTCTCTCTCTCTCTCTCTTCTTTCTCTCCTCCTTATTTCCCTCTCTTTCTCTCTCTCTCTTCTCTCTTTTCTCTGTTTTCTCTCTTTCTCTTTCCTTTTTTCTTTCTATCCTCCCTTTCCTCTCTCTCTTTCTCTCCCTCTTTTCTTTCTCTCCTCTTTCTACTTATCTCCCTTTCTTCCTCTTTCTCTCCTTCTTCCTATTCTCTCTCTCTTCTCTCTATTTCTACTTTTTTACTCTTTCTCTTCCCCCTCTCTCTCGTTTATTTGCACTAATATATTTTGAAAAAGTATGAAGCCCCTTTCTTACATTCTCTCTCTCACTCCTTTTCCCCTCTTTTCTCTTTCTCTTCCTCCGTCTTTCCCTCCATTTCTCTCTTCTCTCTCTCCTTCTTATCTCCTTCTCTCCTTTTTCTCTGTTCATTCTCTCCATTTCTTCCTCTTTCTTCCTCCACCCTGTGTCTTTACCCTCTTTTCTTTTCCTCTCTCCCCCTCTTTTCTCTCTCTCTTCTCGTTCTCCTTCTTGTCTCCCTTTCTTCCTCATTCTCTCTCTTTTTATTCTCTCTCTCTTTTTTTCCATTTCTACACATTTTCTCTTTCTCCCCCCCCTCACTCTCTCTTCCCCTCTCTTTCTCTCTCGTACACCCGCACGCGTTTGTTTGCACACATGACTAGCTACACATTTGTGCTGGAAGATCGGCTGAATATTCAATTTTTTTTTTATTGTAACAGTCATTCCGCACATAAAGTACATGTGACCTTTTTATCTTGTTATCTTTTTATCCAGACTTTATCTTCAAGATTTGAACTGCTCACGTCCATCTCCCTCCCACGCACACACAACCCTAATCAATAATCAATAATCAAATGTCTATTTATATGTATTATGCTTCTCATTTGAACTTCTAATGAATGAAAATAAAAAAAGTTATGAAAGATATTCATGGCAATTAAGCTACATAGAGGACGCGTCTGCATTTCATGCCTGTAGAGAATCGTCAGGTTAAAATGCTCAATATGTGAGTAAAGCTCGATAGTAAATTATGAGAATCTATTTATGGCAATTAAATTACACAGAGGGTTCCACAGATCATCCTTATAGAATTTCTAATGATTCCTCTTTAGGGATGAAACATGGATGCCTGCATGTAGCTTAATTTTATGTATATATTTTCATAACTTACTACTTAGCTCTACTCACGTATTGAGCATCATTGAAGTAAATACTGAAAATCAATACGTAAAATATTATCCTTTATATCATTTTATGGTGATATATATATATATATATATATATATATATATATATATATATATATATATATTAGCAGCAGATCATTATTCAAGCATGTTTGATTGAACGCGACAGAGTTACTCTTTTTTCCGATTTTTCTGAATATCTTTTCCATTCGCCAAGCAGTCTTTTTCATTTAAGCTGGTATAGTGTATAAAATTGGCGCACAAAAGTTGTTGTTCAGCCATATTCTTCTCAAGCGCTTTCTATCGGTGCATCCGATCGTCGTCAGGAGCGATTGTTGTTGTTATCGTTTCCTTTTCCTTTGAGGTTTGGTGTATTTATATATTTTTTGTTTTGTTTTATTGGTTATAAAAGTCATAAATACAGCAAGCCTCAAAGGATAAGAAAACGATAATAACAACAATCGCTCCTGATGATAATGATAATCGGATGCACCGATAGAAAGCGCTTGAGAAGAATATGGCTGAACAACAACTTTTGGACGCCATTTTATACAACATGCCAGCTGAAATTAAAAAGACCACGCAGTGTATATATATATATATATATATAATATATATATATATATATATATATATATATATATATATATATACACACACACACACACTAGAAGAATATTCGTCCCAGGAATAATAAAATTAATTCCCCAAACAGAACAGTTTTGCATCAATTTTATACCCTTTTACAAAGATTAAAATCAAGACATAATGGCACTAAACCTTATGTGCTGAATCCTTATTCTAATTTTCATCTGAATTTAGTATATGGTTTGGATTCTAGAAAATGTCTAAAATTTAAAATTAAAGTGTCTTAAGAAGAAATTGAAATTGAAATCATCTGGTTTTATGTCTAATGTCTTTTTTTAGTTGAAAGGCGATTTGATAAAGACAATAAAAGAAAGAGAAATAAAATGTCCTCTTTTTACCAGTGAATATCTGATTAATTGTTACTAAATTGGTATGCTGTGATTTAGATAGCAATATTAGGACTTTGGGGACTGAAGCTTAGCTCCTCAACTCTCTCTATGATATTAGTAACATATCATTTCTTTTTAGTTTTTGGTGTGACTCAGCAGAGAAATAGACCTCAATCTCTCGGCGAACACTCTAACCATTATAATAAATGAGAAGTCGATAAAACCGATTGGAAATAGAAAATTTATTTTTAAACAACACGGACCAATATTTGCCTTATAAGACTGGTGGAGCAGATTTGATTATGTAGAGCGTCGTAAAAAAATATTGATCACAAAATTTTGTGTTAGATGGAGTAATTGATGTTACTTTAATATGAATGTCCTTCCAAAAGTAAGGCCTCCTATTTTTAAACTTAAAAAGTGAAACTTTGAAGAGCTACGAAGATGAAAGTGATACTGTTAAAACGAGCGACTTTTGTGCTTCAGAATTTATTTTTCTACTTAATCACCATCATTGTCAGTACACGTTTGCCAGCTTCTTTCGAAGCCTCGGTTGTAAAAATCCAAAGCGCACTTTGTCACTTACATTTGTGTTGCCATTCTGAAATCGACAAACCCATCTCCTAGCTGTGCTGACATCAGCTTTGTAAACGTCCAACAGGTGCTGATGAATGTTTATCGGTTCAATTCAGTCAGAATTCAATGACGCATATCTGCTTCTTACGCAGGTCTGTGACAGGGATTGATTGATTTAGAGTCTCACACCGTTAATATGTGCGACAGAGAGATGAAACTTTCAGGTCATGAATGTATAAGTTCAGTCATTATAACAATGCAATTTGCAATCCCCTCTGATTCATTCGGGCGGAATAAAATAGGATGCATTATTTTTGGAACATCACTCGTATTAGGAGAAAAAGATCAGTGGAAATATTGGAAACACTTTTTAAGAAAAATGGGAAAACAAGGAAAGCGATATGGGCTATAAGTTTCAGTATAGATTAAGAAAAGCCTCAGCAGCATTTAATAAGCGTTACAGTATCGAGAAAAACAAAAATAAAAAAAATCGCCCTTAAATCTAAATGAAGATTTTATAAGAGCAACGTTTTGTTCACACTGTTATATGAAACTTGGCATCTCAAAATCAGCCAAAGAGATTGATGAGTTTGATTTCAAATGTCTTAGAAAATTTTTAGTTATCAAATGAATTATCAACCTAGTAGACAGAGACCGCATTTACAAATAGTTGGTATTGTCAATAATTCGTGAACAACACCTACGCTGGATCGGACATGTCTTCATGTAACGTAGACGTTACGCTTGAACCGTGTTCATTACAGTACAAACCTCTCTCGGACCCTCACGCCGTCTGGTAATGTTGAAAAAAAAAAACACCCAAACAAAAATAAATAAATCCGACTCGGGTTTTCCTTTCTGTTTTAGCAAAAAGCATTTATTACCATCTACATTATAAATATCACCTGTCTGTTTAAATGTATGTATGTATGTATGTATGTATGTATGTATGTATGTATGCCTGTTTAAAACTGTTTAAAGCTAGACCCTTCGGATGACAAATAGATTGGCTAAAAACATTAATTCCTTCACCCTCAACTGGGCACTTTTCTACAAGGAGGGTTCGCTTTTTTGCCGATTTTCGAAAGTTATCCCCTTTTTTCAATTGACTAGCCTTAATTTAGATTTCGCCACTTCCGGTTCGGTGATGGACGCAACGGCAAAGACGTCACATTTAAAAAAATTTTTTTTTTTCACGTTATTTTCCTCCTTTGTGATACGGTTCGAGCCTGGCAGCCTACTACCACTTTTTTTTTTCTTTTGCTCAACACACCTCCAAACACCCGGGCAACGCTGAGCACTCATGCTAGTTACTTTATAAACAATGCTTGCTTCTTGTTTTTTCTAATTGTTCATACGTCTGCCATGAGATTTAAAAAAAACCCTGCTGTCTCAACACCAGCTTATAAGTATCTTGTTGCCATCGTGGGGCCACATATCCATCTCATCTGACTAGCATTTTTCTTTCTGCCTAACCACGTGGTGCATTTTTCTCTGCTCTTTTTTCTGTTTCCTTTGACACAAACCCATGTACACTTCCTAATTTGCTTCTGTGCTTTTTTGGCTACTGCTGCTAATATCTTCACAAGCCAGCTACCATACAGCTCCTGCTGATATTTTCCTACGTGTTCATACGTGCTCTGTTACACTAAGATTAGCCTCAGAATGTATTGTTAACCAGATGCTCCGGTTGACTCCTGATGGAAAAAGAAGAGGAAGATCAAAAATGAACTGGAAACAAACAATTGAGAAAAATTTGATTGTAATCGGCAGAAACTGGAAGAAACTTTGGATTTGACTTTAGACTGAAACTGATGGTTTACTGTGACTGCCTCATGCATTGCAGGTTGTAGGAGTTATTTCATCATCATCATTATCATCATCAAGTGATGTCCTGCCTGGTACAGGCATTGACGGTTATGGCTCTCTATCCATCTTTCTCCCTGAGGCATTCATGAATTCATTGTTGCTCATCCCTACCAAGCGAGAATCTTATTCATGCTGTTTCTCAAATAAAGATTCTGATGTATTGTCATAGCTTTCTTTGCATTTGTACAGATAGTAGGTTGTAGTTTCTTTCTGTCTAAGCAGCAGTGCCTGTACTGGGCAATTGTCCTGACCCAGAGGTATCTTCTGTCGAACCATGAATAAAATTATTTCTGTTTTCTTCCATATCACCTGCTTCACCTGTTTTCCATGAGCTCACGTTACCCTGATTGGGGGTGCTAAATGGATTCTCGAACATGCCCAAACTTTTTCCTTTGACAGTAATTCTGTCCTGCTACTCGTAGGAGTTGTTAAGTCTAATATGTGTGGAAAAAACACACCACCTCTTCAGTAGGGCGGGTATCAAAACTTACAGAATTTCATGTCAGGTAGTTTTCGCTCACAAACCAACAAGAAATAAAAGGACAATTTTGGAACCTTTGGAGTCTTTGGCATACTATGTGTAAGAAATGAATGGGTTGGGTGAAGGTAATGATTATTATTCTCATCTGTAAGTTCTAAAGTAATGAAGGCTTTTCAATGGTAAAAAAAAGTCCACACAGAACTCGTAAAGAGCAACAAATTAATCCTCAGAGGATGTGAATAAAGAATACATCCAGATTCAAATTTGATCTCAAGGTGGTTTTAAGCAGCGGAGGTGATGGTATTTGACTCCCTATGCTACACTTGACAATGCAAAGATGTTTCATGGCAAATTTAGTACAATGGTGCTGAATAGTTTTGGAGTACCCTCGATACTAGCGCACAAATACATGTATTTGGTGACTTCAATGTCCACCACAGTAACTGGCTAGGATTCTTTAATCACACAGACGTAGCTGGTAGCGCAACACATAGCTTCTCTATATCCCATTCCCTATCTCAGTTGGTTACATTTCCGACACGTTTCCCAGACCAGCAAGATCAACATGCCTCACTTCTAGATCTCTTTCTGACAACGGTTCCCAATGACTGTACAACAAATGCCCACAGCCCACTCGGGAATGCTGATCACGCTGTGATAATGGTAGAAATCAGCCTAAATTCTCGCCCTAAAACTGAAGACCCACTACTCAAAACAACGAGGTATTACAAAAAGGCTGATTGGGAAGCCATCAGGGAGCTCATCAGAGATGCCCCATGGCAAAATATCTTTACTCTTCCAGCGGAACAGTGTGCAAATGAGACCACTGAATGGTTCAAAACTGCTATTGAAGCACATGTTCCCGCACGGAAATTCTATAGCAAGCCCCACTCCCCCCAATGGTTTACTTCTGCTTGTGCAGCTGCCATTTGTCAAAGGCAGCATGCGTTCCGCAGATTCAACCGACATAAGTCCAGCTCAAATAAACAGAAGTTTATAGAAGCTAGAAATAATTGTAAGAGAGTGAGAGACAGCTAAGACAGATTACTCTGAAACCACCAGAAAACGCATCGAAGCACAGAAATTAGGAACCCGGGATTTTTGGAAAATCTACAACAGCGTAGTAAATAATGGACAGTCAACTATTCCCCCACTATCAAACGATCATGAGGTTGCTTGCATGGCAACTGACAAGGCTAATCTGCTTGTCAGTCGGTTTGCCTCAAACTCCACACTAAACTCGGTACACCACTCACTCCCTGATTTTCCTCTGCGAACAGACGCCTCACAAGACGATTTGAAAATCACCCCTTCTCAGATACATGCTATTATAAAAAACCTAGACACCTCAAAAGCATGTGGACCAGATCTCATCCTGGCTGTGCTATTAAAAAAATGCTCTGCCGAGGTTGCTCCAGTTCTGTCCAAACTTTACAATAAATGCCTTAACGAATCTTGTTTTCCCGACTGCTGGAAAACCGCCTCTGTGGTACCAGTCTTCAACAATTCTGGTGAAAGAACTGACCCACTAAATTATCGCCCCATTAGCCTCCTCCCGCTTTTCGCCAAAATATTTGAGTCCTTAGTTAATCAAGCCCTAGTCTAGCACCTAACGGCTGCTAAACTCCTGACTGACAAACAATATGGATTCAGGCAAGCCCGTTCAACAGAAGATATCTTAACTGTAGTTTCTGAACGTATATACCGTTCATTGGATAAAACAGGGGAGGGTAGAGCGGTGGCCCTCGATATATCTAAGGCTTTTGACAGGGTATGGCACGATGGTCTTCTAAGGAAAATTAGATCATATGGAATCACTGGAAGAATTCATAATGTAATTAAATCCTTCTTAAGTAATAGAAAAATCAAAGTTGTCCTCGATGGTCGTACATCCAAACAATACGACATAAATGCGGGAGTAGCTCAGGGGTCTATACTTGGACCTCTATTATTCCTGATATTCATAAACGACCTCCCTGATAAAATTGTTTCGGAGATGGGTATATTTGCCGATGACACCACTCTCTATAACAGATATGAGGGGAAAACAAATGAACACATATCCAAGGAAATGGCAGAAACACTAGAGGATGACCTCCAATCCGTAGTGGAATGGGGACAAAAATGGTTGGTCACATTCAATGCTGCTAAGACTAAGCTTGTTTTCTTCAATAACTACAAGAAACCTTCTCTACCACCAATAGCAATGGCCAAGAACACATTACCTGAAAGTACTTCTTTTAAACTCCTCGGCCTAACGTTTACAGGGAATATGAACTGGAATAGATACATTGAGAGCATTGCCAAGGCTGCTGCAAGGAAGGTTGGCTCCCTCTACCATGCTAGAAAACTACTTACGCCTGACAGTATCCTATACCTCTATAAGGCAACCATTCGCCCATGTATGGAGTACTGTTGTCACATCTGGGCTGGTGCATCTGCTTCTTGTCTCTCGCTCCTGGACAGGGTTCAAAAGAGAGTCATCAACCTGATAGGTCCTGAACTGTCATCTAGGCTTCAGCCTCTGTCCCATCGACGAGATGTTGCATCCCTCTGCCTGTTCTACAAATACTTCAATGGTGAATGCTCTGACGAACTGCAAACACTTGTACCTCCCCGACGTAACTACCCCCGACAAACCTGACAAGCTACTAAGTCTCATCCCTTTACAGTAGAGATCTCTAGGTGCAAGAAACCCTTTTACTCCAATAGTTTCTTCCCCAGAACTGCGGGTCTTTGGAACTCCCTTCCGGGATTCTGCTTTCCCAACTGCAATGATATGCAGAAGTTCAAGTGTAATGTTAACAAACATCTTTCTACTCATCTCCCTTCATAATGACCCCGCTAATTAAGTCCCTGATAGTAGCCCCCTGCTTCAAAGTGGCACTGTGCCTTGTTTGGGGTGAAAATTGAATAAAAAAAAAAAATAAAAAAAGTATATAAGTATTATCTATATGTTAATAGGATAGCGTGCGTGTTATTCATTTTCTGTGTCACGCTTACATCCGAGTAACTGTCATTTAACTCTTATAGACTTCCATTTCTTGAAATAAAAAATTTTACCAAGAATTCTTCATAAGTTTTGGTTTCAGTTTCAATTATAGCTGAAGGAACTCAAATTATATATATATATATATATATATATATATATATATATATATATATTTTTCATAAGTTTTGGTTTTGGTTTCGAGTCAAGCTGATGCACCCAAGCTATATGGATATATTTGTTTATTTTTGAAATCGCAGCGTTATAGCATATAAAAATCGATAGAACGTTAACTCTATAATAATATATACAAAATCTGCAAGAATTAAAATGTCATAATTAAGCATATTTTACGACTGGACTATGCCGGGCATTCCTGCTAGCTTAGATAAATACTTTTGCAGTTTTAACAAAATAGCTACAATAATATCAGAGCGTCTCCATTTACACTGAATATCTACAGAATGCCAACATAAATATATTACATATGAATGAGTCCCTTGTGGAATTTCCACGGGTAACACTAGTTGTTATTAATAGTAATAATTGCCTTTTTATTAAAAAAAACTCCTCTGTGACGTCCAACATTGAAAGGTGTTTCACGTCAAATTTGATGAAATTATGCCAAATAGTTTTGGAACCTATATTTAATGTAGTTTTAAATTTAGATATTTAATAAATACAAACTTAGTAATTGCAATATAAAGTCTATAGTATAAATAAAGCGTTTTTGTCTGTTTTCTGTCTATCTTGGAATGTAAGTGAAGTATTTCGTATTATATTGTTTTACAGTAATATCACATTGACACACTGGTTTCCATTAGATCACCAAAATTAAGCAACGTCGAGCCTGGTCAGTGCTAAAATGGGTGACCATTTGGGAATTCCAGGTGCTGTGTGTGCTCTCTGCTTATCTCGGCGATGTTTCCAGTCGTCTAGCACTTCTTGACACTGGGCTCAAGCAGTGTTGAATCAGGAGAGGTGTGGTTGGGGATAGCGTAATCTTTGTCTTACAATTACACATACGTCTGCTCTTACAGAGGCTATCCATTGTCTCTTGAGACTGAATGAAGGTATTGACAGTACAGGGTGGAACAATTAATTTGTTGTCCTGAAGATAACAACACTACAGCTTTATTTTCAAACTTTATTGAAAAAATCAATTCAGGTAACTTGTAGTAGAGCTGCCATCTATTCAATGTAGCCGCTTTCAGCTTCAATTACCATTTTGATATGGATCCAGAATTAGGAGCATGCATTTTTCACAAGCCCCGGTGGTAGCTTAGTGAATACTCGATGGATAGCGGTGATCAGGCTGGCTTTAATATTGTGTGAAGTCATGTTGGAGATATTGTCACTGCATGACCAAACAAAGTAGTTCAGCGGGTTCAGGTCAGGGGTGGGAGGGGTGGCCAGTGAGAGAATGGTACAAAGGCGTTGTATGCCTTCTGAAGCAAAGTCTGGGTCTCTTTAGACTTGTGGGCTGGTGTCGAGTCCTGCTGCCACACTCAGGGTCTACCAGCGGCCACCTGATTACACCAGGCGATCACCACACTTTTGAGCACATCCAGGTACATTTTGGTGTTGGCTTTCAAGCTGACTTTGAAGATGTGAGGTGGCATGATGTGATCCTCACTTGAAACCACACCAAAGACCATAACCGTGGCAAGAAACTTCATTGAGCTTTGCCCTCAAGCGTTGAATCGCCTGGATTTGCATTTTGAGAGTGCTGGCAGTGGTCCTGTTGTCATAACTTGGATCGATAAAGAGCATGAGTTGTACAGAGGCGCATCTCTGGTCTTGCTCCTTGAACATTGTCTCACTTTCAGACATGATAGAAAGCTCCTATCGCTCTTAGGGTTTGTACACAACTGACCAACTAGTAGATAGTCTGTAACAAAAAAGAAAACCGGTTTTCATCAAATGGAAATAGAACGGAAAAAGAGTTTTTTCTTGGGCGACAATTTTATCGTTCCACCCTGTAATACCATGTCAAAAATCTATAAACAGCAAAAAAAAAAAAAAAACGAAAAGAAGAAAACTGTAATATGGTGTTCGGAGTTGAGAAAAGGGTATGCAGGGATATTCATTCATCCCCGGATAATGTTATGGAGCCTGCTAGTCTCAAATAAATGTAATGTTAGAGTTATGTCTTTCTAAATACAAAAGTTTAATAAATACAAAATGATTAATAAAATAAAAAATTCCGCACATTCATGGAACCCAGAAAATGTTTCTATTGTTAAGATTCAATCGAGATACGAAGAATATTGCAATATCTGTTTTTGTTTTTGAAGGTTTACTTTTATCCATAATGTATTTGTATTTTTTACTCTTTATTTTAACTTTCAGGTAATTTCGTCTTCCTCCGAGTCCATTTCTTTGGAATCCAATACAAACCATACAACAACAACAACGACTACAAATGAGCCATTCTCTTCAAAATATTTCTCAGGTAAATATTTGCAAATTCCTATGCATGTGTGAGTGTTAGTCGCTGCACAGTTAAATGGTGCATCGTTGTGCATATGTCATCTTTTGATGGTAATCCTATGTAAATGGTCTCTGCCGCTTGCAAATCAATTCTATCGCATTAAAACGCAAACGTCGAGGCGCTCACTTGTCGTGGTCAGATGAGTTTATTCATTTCCTGTATTCATTGTTTTTTTAATTTGTTTTATCTTTATTCCCAATCTTGTTGCAGCTTTTTTTTAACCTTTCTGATGCTATTTAAATCAAGCATGTCAAACATGCAGTTCATTGCAAGCTTATTTGTGCCCTGAACAGACAGCATCTTTGAAAAAGTGGGAGGGAAGAAAATATCAAAATACGAGGAATGTCGGAAAATTGATGAGGATTTCTTACTTGCATTTAAAAGACTATTCTGACATTGAATGCACTTATTGAAACTTTACGATGTCACAGACACTACGTTTTTTGGACTTATCACTATTTTTATCATCAAAGAATTTACAGGCATGAAAACTCAAAAAACTTTCGCCAGAGGCGACAGATCCTCACAAGATTGGATTCAATTTAAAGCTCGACCCTGCGGACAATAAATATAAAAGAATTGGCCAAAAATATTAATTCCTCAGCCTAAACTTTCTACAAGGAGGGTGTCGTTTATTTTGTTTGTTTTTTTCGTCGCCATTTTTGCAATCATCCTATCATTTGGATTGACTTCACTTAATTTCAACATTCTGAACTTCCGATCGGACGGTGGAGAAATCGGCAAAGATATCACTTTTTTTTCTTTCCTCCTTTGCGTTACAGGTTCGAGCCTACCTGCTTGCCTACTATGACTTTTTTCCTCTCTTCACCCAAACTGCCTACTTTTGTTTACTACCCCCCCCCACCACCACCACCAATTTATTTTTTTTTAATCCCCTCTGGGGTTCCTTACTTGACCCAAGCAATGCTGGGAATCTCCACTACTTACCACTTTTTTTTTTTAAATACCTTTTAATCCACCCCCTGTGGATCCTTACTAGACTGCCATACACCCGGGCAACGTCGGGTACCCCCGCTAATCTCTGATAAAACTCATAACTGCACAGAAAATTCAGCGTGACATATCAAAGAAACAAGAGGTGTCAAGCTTCGGGACTAAACATGAAAATGTTTGAGTATTTGTCCATTTTGAACTATTGGCATTTTTGTGGATTGGATTTGTTGCTGTTGCATTTGGATACACTTGAATCATTAATTAAAATTTTCCTTATATTGAAATAAAAAACACATTTATGTCATACTAATTTCTATATGTGCGTTTATAGTTAGATTCTTTAACAGCACTAAACTATTACATATCTCTAAATTAGAAGAAAATATTCTGCAACAATTTTTATTAAACTTCAGTTAGAATTGTAGGAATGCAGTCCTTGTGACAACTCTAAGTGACTCCTATGACTCTAAGTTTGACAGGCCTGATTTAAATGAATATGAGCTCTTTTAAGAATCCAGTCGTCCTATTTGCATCAACAAATGATGGCATTTGAAACGGATGCAACGTAAAGAAAACAATTGTAACAAGATTCCAACATAAAACAAAATGTTGAACGATTCTTTGTTCTAAGAAATTTCAATTTGGAATTGTCGTTATTTTAACACTGCTGTCGAATTGACAATTCATTTTTATTGTATTGACTTGAGGCGATATTCACCCGTAAAACATGTAGCGTCCAGAATGAATGCATACCATGCACGATGGTCCACAGCAGCCATATAGTGATGGGGAGCCAGTCTTGGGAACAACGGCGAGCACTGTAGATTTGTGGACCAGAGCTAAATTCAACTTTGGCTTTGATGCTGTATAACAACATCTCCAACTGGCCTTTTAGGCGTCTTAGAGTATTTCTGGAGCTATTGATTTGTGGATAAACTCTCCTGCATTGCAGCGTGCAGTGTGGTTTAACCAGCAGATACTTCTCTTTAAAAGAGATTGATTGCGAGGGAGGAATGATACTGCTTCGTGTCAAGGAAGACGGATTAGTGCCAGCAAACTCCCAGGATTCAATAGAGGCAGTATAAGTCGAGCACTTCCAGTTTTTAAGATCCGCAGCTTTTATCAACCACATCTTGCAGCTGTAGACAATGGACGTCTGAACAAGCGAGTTTTCATAATGTCACTGCGTGTGATTTTTTTGATAATAAAGATAAGTCGAAAAACCTTTATTCCAGATCAAATAAAATACGCATCAAGTGCGCTTGAAAGCCAAATCACAACGTAATATTAGGAAAATAAACAAATATTTTACTTGTTTGAAATTTATCACAAATATATTTCAGAGGTATACTCCATCTTCAGTGTGTTTTGTTTCTTTTTTCCTTTTCTTCTTCCTTGCCATGTTGTAAATTTGGAGAAAAAAAGTCTGTTTGTATAGAGCCGCGCGTTGTATCTGGCGGTTGCATTTTGAAATGTTTGAACTGTGCATAGGTAACGTGAGAATAACGTCAGGAATGAGAGTTCAATAGAAACGTTGTTTTAATTTGAATAAAATAAAATATGCATTAAGTACGCTTGAAACCAAATCACAACGTTACCTACGCACAGTTCAAACATTTCAAAATACAACCGCCAGATACAACGCATGGCTCTATACAAACAGACTTCTTTCTCCAACTTTACAACATGGCAAGGAAGAAAGAAAGGAAAAAAAAAAGAAACAAAACAACATACTGAAGATGGAGTATACCTCCGAAATATATTTGTGACAAATTTCCAATAAATAAAATATTTGTTTATTTTTCTAACATTACGTTGTAATTTGGCTTTCAAGCGCACTTGATGCGTATTTTATTTTATTTTATTCAAATTAAAACAACGTTTCTATTGAACTCTCATTCTTGACTTTATTCCAGATCGTTTATCAGAAACACCTCGATTTCTCATTTAATTTGCTTTCATTGATTTTGTTGTACGCATACACACGTGTATATCAGGCACAGGGTGTGTAAACTATTTGAGAACATATATTATTTTTAACATTTGAAGTTGTATCTCTGCATAAAGTTGGGTATGTAATGAGATTTGGCAAAAACTATTAGAAAGATCTTTACGAAATCCAAAAATTTGGATAAACAATGATAAAACAATTTTTAATAAACATAATAAAATGCCTTTGAAACTACGTATAAGATTGCAGTTTAAACTTTCAAAGACATTTTGTCAGTTCATTCAAAATTTTAAATTATTAAAGATCTTTCTTTGTCAAATCTCATTACATGACTGCGACCAACTGTGTAAAAAATGTTCAGTTAAAGAGATTTTCTTCACCTACGTCATGTAACAACATCTGACCACCGTTTCGATAGCAACACAAGACAAGAACATTTCTAATAATGGGAAAAAAACTTTCTCTGATGATGGATATTTTGTTATTCGAAATTAATAAGAAAAAAGTCAAGTTTAAACAAGAAAAATCGAATGATTTTTAATCAAATATTTGCATCTTAAATGTGATTTCAGATGTATTTTGTCCGTTTATTCAAAATATGTGCATATGTTGGTATATATGCATATACTAGATTAAGTCCTGAACTATTTAGCTAATTATTATGAATTTTGGAACAGAGATACAAATCGTAAAGTTGCGTAATGTGGGTTATATTTAGCTTTATGCAAAAGGGCCAAAAAAAGGGGTAGAAATCCAATTTTTGTAGAATTTCTTTTTTTTACAAGGTAGTCACTACTTATCAAGGACCGAAAGCCACTCGGGGATAAGGGTTATTGCGTGTACAGTAATCAATGGGATAGCATCGTAGTAATCGTTAGTATAGGAGATTTTATAAAGTGTCTTACTTAAGGGGGCGGTTCATCAGGAATTTGTTTATGTTGGACTTGAAGACATCCAAGTTGTAGTCAAGTGGGAAACAGGCGAACTGAAGAGAGTTCCATAGGTGTGCAGTTTTAAGAAAGAAGCTTTGTTCATGGAATCTACGTTTTGATTTTGGCACAAATAAGGAGTGGGGAAAATTTTTGACAGTGGTTTCAGCTAGACGGGTGTTTATCGTGAAAGATTGGCAAGGGGGGGGAACCAGAGATTGGAGCTCAGACGAGCACTTGTCATGGAAGTAATGATAAAACAAAGACAGGCTTGAACGTCTCTTCTGTGGCATCTTACCGCTATCCTACGATGTGAGAGGAAGTGAAAAGCGTTCAAATTTATCAATGTCAATCAAAAAGTTGACTTGCTAATAAGTTCACACAGGCGCAGAAATGAATGTCTTGCTGGAGGGCAGTTAAGCTATCAGCTTCCTGACCTGTTTTCCCCACGATGTTGGGGAAAACCAGCTCCCTACAAAAAGGGGAAGCTCTGGCAGTGTCCAATGAATGGCAATTGTCCGATAGGAAGGGTTTCCCCCTACAATGATCCAAGTTAATTGCTTTTCTGGACGTCCCGGCCGGAAGGCCAGGGAGTTGCCGGATTTATTTGCTTCCCCACTGAGCAAATTAGGTACAAGGTCGTTTTTTAATGTGGAGAGTGAAGGGGAAAATGGGGACCAGCTTCCCGGGGAGTAGGGGAGCTGGATAGTGACAATTGGTATGAAGGGTTGCCCTACATTGACCAATAACTGATTGCAACAAGAGCAATGGTCTTATATGTGGAGTTTCCCCTACACATGGTTTTTGATTGAACTTTGGTGTCCAGCCCCGCAGGGGGAGTTGTATTTGCTTCAATTAGTTTCGCTTTATTTATACGGGGAAGACAAACAAGCACGGCGAAAGCAGGGATTTTTTTAAAAGTCGATCAAAATAAATGTAGAGACGACGTCCGTTTGCAAATCATAGATATTATAATCTGGGAAGTATATAAAAAGTTCTAAATAAATGTAACATAGTCAATACCCCCCCCTCCCCAAAAAAAGAAAGCCTTTCTTGGACATACAAAAACATGTGCTGTCGTTGTCCCTTTTATATATATATATATATATATATATATATATATATATATATATATATATATATATATATATAGATTAAAGGCTTAAGACAGAAAAGTAATCATCATTATCAAAACATAAGAGATATTCTAAACACATTGATAGCATTAGAACATCTGAACTGATTTGACAAGTACAGCTGTTGATGGTAATCCTAGAAGATCCCTGAAGTCAATTGCAAAAGAACACTTTGTGTTAGAAGGAACAACAATCTGAAATATTGTCCACAAAGTTATTAAATACAAGTCTTATAATTTAATATCCTAAAATGAAATTTATTATATCAAAGCCAATAGATTCCTTAACAAATTAGTATATCTATGTTTTATGGATGCATGTAAGGCTTTGCTTTAGTCTTTCACATAGGATCGTGAATTTTTTATAATCAGTGTGAAAGTATTCCATCATGACCTGGTGCTTTTTAGTTTGCCATTTTTCTTAGGGTTGCCTTGAACGCTTCTTTAGTCAGTAATTTCGATTTCTCTTCCTTCTCCAATTTTCTGATTGATTTCTTTCATGTTTTTCATTTTTATTGTGGTCTTGTTGATTTTCCCATATCTTGCTCCAGAAGTGTTTTGTATCCATCGGATCCAGTTGTTCTGTTCTTGTACTTTTCATATTGATAAAATTAGTTTTTATTGTTTTCAAAAGTCCTATTTTGTTTATACTGTTCAGATTTGTATTTGTATTGTTTCAATCTTCCCTGTTTTGTTGCTATTTTTGTTTTAGTTTTTCATGTTTCTTATTACGTCTTTCTTCTTTGTGAATCATATTACTCTTTTTCCATCATTTTCTGTTCTCTTCCATCCTATTTATGACTTTGGCTTCTTTTTGAAGTTTGTTTATTTGGCGTTTGCATAAAGTAAGTTATTTGTATTTGTGATGATCTCTGTTGAGATGGATGGGAAGAGTGTTTACTTTTTCTGTTTCTAATTTTTCTTTCTTCTATTTTTCGTGCATTAGAGATGTGAGTTTTCTTTTATTCATAAATCGTTTGATGTTTTCTACTTCTGATGTTTCTTCCTGGGTGACTTCTATGATTTCATCGTTATTGGTGTCATCAGTTTCAGTGCTTATATTTTGTCCATCTTCTTTATGTGAGGTTTCACTAAAGGTAGAAGGGTTCTTGATCTATTAGATCATTTATATTCCATTGGATTTCCATTAGTTCCAACTCTGAAAACTAATTTCTTTTGAGAATGTCTTTATCTGCTGTACTTTGTTCCATTGCATTGTTGTCAGTAGTCGTGGCCATAGATTTTTTATTTGCTTCTTGTTGCCACTTTCTTCTGGAGTTATTTCTGCAGTGCTCCAAAGAAGGTGGATTCCCTCTACCAGGATAGAAAATTGCCCACGCCTGAGAATATCCTATATCTTTACAAAGCCACCATTCGCTCAACCATGGAGTATTCTTGTCACATCTGGGCTGTTGTATCCGTCACTAATCTTTCCATTTAGACAGGGTCCATTTATCTTTCCTTGGATTTCCGTTAACTCCAGCTCTGAAAACCAACTTCTCTTGAGAACGTCTTTGTTCCATTACGAACCGATTCCCTTTTGTGATCCATTTCTCCCTTTCGGTTTTGGCTCTGTTGTATTGTTCATTTCTGATTTCCTAAATTTGGTCTGTGTTATTAATGTACCGGAAATTAGAGGGACTACCTGTTTTTTGAGCTGTGGTATTCTTGTTCCTGAAATTAGAGAAGTTCTCATACATAGCATGCTGACCGGGTCCCCATATTAGCCAGCAAGAAAACATCTGCCGATCATGACATTCGGGTCTTTCTTTAGAGTCTAACGGCTTTCAGTTTTAACTGATTTCGTTTCATGCCTTGAAAGATGTCGCAATATCAGACCCAGGCTTAATAAAACAAAACAAACAAACAAAAAACTCCAACATTATTTTCACACTTAACTGTTTCTTCACTTTTTTTCATGTTTTCTTTCTTTTATTTGATTTGATCTGCATTTTTTTTTTTTCAGATTTTTTTTTTTTTTTTTTTTTTTTTATTACATTTTCACCCCAAACAAGGCACATTGCCACTTTGGTGTAGGGGGCTACTATCAGGGGAAACATCTACTGGGGTACTATGTAGGGATTAGGGCAGCGAGATGTTGGTTCACGTTGCACTTGAACTTATGCATGTCAGTACAGTTGGGGAAGCAGTGACCCGGAATGGAATTCCAAAGTCTAGCAGTTCTGGGGAAGAAACTACTGGAGTAGAAGGATCTTTTACATATATATACAAAAGAGAAAGCCTCAAACCACATTATCTCCTCCTAACAAGCCTCCTTACAATCATAGTTGCTTACACTGCATGAGCTCTACTCAACCTCTTTATCCAGTAACAATGAAATAACAATGTCCCTAATCCACTTTGAGGAGTGTAACTATTTTAGCAGATATAACCTCTACAAACTAACCCAATAACATTAACTAACCACGCGGGGTCGCAGAAATACCTGGATTAGAACCCAGGCGCGGAGCAAACCCTCTCAGTGGTGACAGACCCAGTAGATCTTTCCAGATCATCCGTCTAGGAGAAGGAAAACTCTGAAACCAAACCAAAGAGGAGGGAGGCCTCTTCAGTCTTGGATGACAACCTTCCTAGAGCTGGTGACTCAATCAAATTACCGGTTTGCAAACCTAAAATGCTTAAGGAGTAGATAGGTCCTGCCTATCGCCCGGCTCCCATACTCCTTCTTTGCCTATTAGTCAGGCGCAGAGATACTATCACAGTGATTCGACAGAAACACCCAGTGGTAGATCTTGTTTCTTGTCTAGGGCAATGAACGCCGTTTCCCCACTCCCGACACACCCCACCCCTAAAGCTGGGCACTTGAGAATGCTTGAGTACCACATATGCCTGAGCAATTAGATTGGGTTGACCTTCCTCCGAAGGGTTGAGGGTACCGGATTGACAGTTACTGGCTACTGTTTCCGACTGGTAGTACAGGATCCCTAACTCTTTGGTAGTGCTTAGAGCGGCTGCTCCATCAACAGTTGAATAATATCGGGATGTTTGCAGTGCCATGGCGCGCATGGAAAGGGACCCTGCACTCATCCCCGGTGGGCTTTCCTGAGGCCACAGTCCTAGTTGATGGAGGGTCAGCTGATGGTCTACTTGTGATGCATGTGTGATATTCTGCATAACCCCCTGTTCGGCTTCCCCTAACCCAACTGACACTCGTTAAAAAAACATGATGACAGTACAAGTTTTATTTACCTTTCTCTTGTCTCCTCTTTCTCTCTTCTTTCTCTTTCTCGTTTCCACTTATTCTCTCTTTCTCCATCTTTCTTTTCCTTCTTTCTTATTTCTTTTCATACATTCCAATTCTCCCTTCTTCCTCACTCCCATTTCTTTCTGTTCTCTCTGTCCCCATCTTTCTGTACCTTCTTGTTTTCTTTTCTTTGAATCCCTTGTCTATGCCGTAACTTTCATTTTGTCCCGTTTTTTTTGTATTCCCTTTAAGTCTTTTCCTTTCCTTTCTCCTTCTTATGCTCATAAAAAAAGACCAAGAATGAAAAAAGAGGAAATTTTTGTTTTTTTTAGTTCTACCCCACAGATTCCTTTTTTTTTTTTACTTCCGTTTTTGTTCTTTTTTCAATTGACTTGCTTTCAGACCTTCCTACCCCCTTCTACTTCTCCACAAACGCAATCACGCATGCCAAGTACCCGAGCTGTTCTTATCCGCCATTAACATTTCATTCTAATAGAACTGCAGCTGATGTACATTTAAATCCCTTCTTTCATTGCCATTTGCTGTGCATTTATTCGCATGCACGTTCCGATGCAGACAAATGCACAACTGCTTTTAACAAACTCGTTCACATTCTTATGCAGATTGCATCAATGCACTTCTCTGCACATTTAAACAAGTATGAGAAATATGCGACCCCTTTGGTCACCCATTGAGTTTAGGTTAGATTGTTTGAATAAGGAAAAGTGAATTTGCAAAGCCAGTTAAATATCTTATATATAAAATGGATACTTATGCATTATACGACCTGTGATTTCTCCATAGTTGGCTCGGGACGCTCGACAGCTGACAGAAATAACCGGAAAAGGTCGAGAATATTTCCTCAATTTTTTAAAAGCTACAAAAAAACCTAACAAAAATATTTAATACAAATTACATTGGTAAAAAAACATTTATTTCATACAAATTACAATGGTAAAAAAACACATTTATTTCATACAAATTACAATGGTAAAAAAAACACATTTATTTCATACAAATTAAATGGTAAAAAACACATTTATTTCATACAAATTACAATGGTAAAACAAACATTTATTTCATACAAATTACAATGGTAAAAAACACATTTATTTCATACAAATTACAATGGTAAAGAAACACATTTATTTCATACAAGTTACAATGGTAAAAAACACATTTATTTCATACAAATTACAATGGTAAAAAACACATTTATTTCATACAAATTACAATGGTAAAAAACACATTTATTTCATACAAATTACAATGGTAAAACACACATTTATTTCATACAAATTACAATGGTAAAACACACATTTATATCATACAAGTTACAATGGTAAAAAACATATTTATTTCATACAAATTACATTGGTAAAACACACATTTATTTCATACAAATTACAATGGTAAAACACATATTTATTCATACAAATTACAATGGTAAAACACACATTTATTTCATACAAATTACATTGGTAAAACACATATTTATTTAATACAAACTACAATGGTAAAAACACAGATTTATTTCATACAAATTCCAATGGTATAAAAAACACATTTATTTCATACAAATTACAATGGTAATTTTGTTTCATTCATTGGAAAAAGAACATTGAAATCCAGTAAATAAAAACATGAACTCAAATTTAATGAAGAAATAGTTATTTTTTCTTGTAAATAAATTAAAAGTGAAGTTTTACTATTTTTTTCAAAAAATCTTTTTCTTTAAAAATGTGGGGGTGGGGGTTTCAAGAGAAATTGTTAGGAATACTCTCTTTTCTTTTCTTTTTGCAAATTTTTGTTTTCTCGTTTAGTTTTAAGGAAAAATGTTTGGGTTTTTTTTTCAAAGAAGGCTTTATTTGTAATTATTTTTGGTGTATAAAAAGTTATTTTGTTTTACACAAAAAATGGAAGGAAAGTCTTAACCCAAATCTCATCCCACAGGTCCGGCATGTTAAATCAGTTGCTATCAACTTCCTTTGATGGCAGGAGGTTAACACATCCTCCGGTGTGTCTGCATTCTTCTCTTCAGCAATGATAAATTCACTGCTACTACTTCTTCTTTTTCTGGATGAAATCCGATTAAAAAGTTTTGCACATGTCTGAATACCCGATACCAAATTTCAAGTCTGTAGATTAAAAAATCCTTGAATATATACGTTGAGAAGTGTCCTCACACACACATTCTCACTTGTAATTGCTTGTCTAGCTGCACTGATGAGCTTTAAACAGCGAAATAATACTCTATGTGGGTGACTAAATATATATATATATATATACATATATATATATATACATATATATATATATATATATATATGAACAAATGATTAATAAAACATGTTAAAAGACATCTTGAAAAAGAGTTAAAAACATATTTAATTTTAAAAAGGAAGCACAAGATAAGTGGATAGTCCTTAATCAGCGGAGTTTCGAAGAAATACTCTCCTTCTCATCAGAGGGCAGGAATTAGCAAAATGCGGGATCGGATTTTGTATGTAAAAGTATTTAATGAAACTACAAGTAAGTTACAGATCTCACTTGGTTAAAAAAATGGTGAGGTAAGGGGAATAGGAGGCAAAAGAAAAATGATAAAAAGATTTCACATGAATGGATAGTCCGGTGAAGGGTAAAAAATCCAAGAATGGTAAAATCCAAAACGGTCAAATTAAAAATTTCCAATCCAATGGGTAAGTTCCAAATGGTCCAAAATGATCCAAAAGGCAGAGTTCCTTGGAAAAAATCGCCAATGGAATAAATTCCAAATCATTAAAAGAAAAAGCACTGGAGAGAATATTTAAAACACGTCTGTCAAGGCTGGAGCTGGAGGAATCAAGTAAATTAAGGTTTAAAAAAAAACAAAAAAAAACGGAAAAGCGGTGAAAGTTTAAATTTGAAAAGCAAGGTCAAACTGATCCAGACAAAAAGCGCGAAAGTTAGCGTTAATAATTAGGTCAACTTAGATATGCACGTGAAAGTCCCAGAATTAAATTAAGAACCACGAGTCAGAAGAACAAATAGATTGTTAAGTTTATGAAATGGAGCGTCTATTATATTAAAAAAAATGAAAGTAAATAAATTAAAAATTGAAAATTAAAAATTTAAAAATTTAAATTAAAAAAAAAAAAACCCTCTATATACATATATACACACATACATATATATCTATATATATATATACACACATACACATACATATACATACATACATACAGACACACAAATGCACACATACATGTACATACATACACACATGTATATACATGTATATACATATATGTATGCATATACAATAACACACACACACATATATATATACATATATATACACAAACACACACACACGCATGCATAAATATATACACATATCCAAAAACATATCCCCCCCAAAAAATACAATTTAAACAAAAACATACATACTTACATACAATTTAAGGGGAGGGACCGGCCGGTATCTACAAACTCCGGAATAAGGCAAATAAATGTGTATATAAATGCATATAGTAAAATATAAGTAAACAAATATATAGAATAAAAATGAGTAGGTTGATGTATATATTTAATTAATAGGTATACTTATACCATAAAACGGAGACAGCAGATGGAAAACCAGCCAAAGAAATAAAGAAAAACAAATAAAATTAAAAATATAAAAAGCTTAGAAGGTAAGATAAAAAATAAAAAATAAATAAATAAAATAAAATAAAAAAAATTATGGGAAAAGATATATATTTGAAGGGTTAACTTAATAGCTATGTAATTTCAAATTTACCATATTTAAACTTGGACATATGTTTGCAATAGGAGATCAGTTCGTTTTTAGAGTTTATTATATTACTACTTTGAGGGGAGGTTATAATAGCTATAGCTTCAGATGTACAGAGGTGACAAGACTTAGATCCTGGAGTATAAGACTTAACTTTTTTTAGGATGGTCCATTTAATTGAAAAGTAGGTATTGGCAGAATTAAGCTTTTTAACCAGTGTAGTTAGAGAAGTTCCCTGGTTATTATTTGAATTTTGGTTATTGAAAGAAGAAGTGTGGTTTGAAATTCTTTTCTTTATTAAAGTTGAAGTAGCACCAATATATGTATATGTTTTATTAATAGCTAGGGGTCGAGAATTAATATTAATTTGTTGATTTATACTGGGAAGAGAATTTAAATTGTGTTTATTTTGATGAACAGAGGGTAGGACAGTGATTGTAGCAGGATTGGTTTGGAGGGGATAATTAGAGTTATCAGTGTTAAGATGGCTGCTATGAAAAATATTATTATTATTATTATTATTATTATTATTATTATTATTATTATTATTATTATTATTATTATTATAGATGGTTGTATGATTGAAAATAGAGGGGCTGGTTGATTCGTTTGTTGGATTAATAATTATATCAGAGGGAGGGTTGGAGGAAGGATAATTTGGTGGCAAAATGTTATTGTCTATTATGGGAGAATTGCGTGGGAGCTCTGTAATTGTGCATTTATATATATATATATATATATATATATATATATATATATATATATATATATATAATGAATTCCTTTAAATTCTCACATATGTTGGAGTAAAAGCTCAATAGTAATGCAATACTAGAGCTCAAAATATAATATAGTAAATGTTTCAAATATTAAAAAAAAGAACATTTTAATGTAAACAATTGTTTTTACCTACACAAATCATGGTTTAGGGCGTTCGTCAGCTGTCAATTGAAAAGAAATACAAGATTCCAGAATTTTTCTTTCTATATATAAGTAAATCGAAGATGTTTACAATTTAAAAGTCAATATACAACTAAAAAGTGCTCTATGCACAAATACAGAGCAGTGGTAAAATACTACGAAACGATTGCAAGACATTCAAAAACACTGAATGTTTCCAAATTAACCATCTGGAAATCTTTGGAATGTATGAATGTGTTAAACTCTAATTCTCCAGCCGTCAATTCTTTGAGTTCCTCTTTGGGTAAAGAACTTTTGCAAAAACAATTTGAGATAATTTTCTCATTCTTCTCGATGTATTTGCACAATATATTTGATGCGATCCATTAAAATTGAATTACATATATCCCAGCTCAGTCACAAAGTACTCACAACCCTCACCCCCTATCGTAGTCTTCTTTTACCTTTATGCACATGAAAAAAAAAGAGATTTTGATTGATTGAATACCGTATAATTTTTTTCTATTTTTAACTTTAATTTAATAAAAATGTCTCCATTAAAAGCGATACAATCAAAAACAAAAAAAAAACAAACAAAAAAAACAAAAAACAAAAAAAAAACTGACGTCTTTCTTTTCGGAAATATTCTATTGGCCATTTTATAGTCAAACGTGTTTAGACAAAAAAATTATTCCCGTTGTTGAGCGATGCAAATAAAAAACAAACAAACAAGAATGGAGACATTCTAAGATGCGTCTGTTAAATCTGTGCATCAGGGATGGAAATGTGATTGCATACTAAATTGTGACAGACCAACAAAAATGCTATTTCAAACTTGAGAATGAAAATGCTATTTCCAACTTGAGCATGAAAACACTATTTCAAATTTAAACATGAAAATGTTATTTTAAACATAAGCATAACAGATCAACAAAATTGCTATTTCCAACTTGGGTATAAAAGTACTATTTCAAACCTGAGCATGAAAATGTTATTTCAAACTTAAGCATGTCAGACCAACAAAATTGCTATTTGATACTTAAGCAGGAAAATGCTTTTTCAAACTTGAGCATGATCAACCAACAAAAATGCTATCAAGCTTAAGCATGACTGGCCAACAAAAATTATATTTTAAACTTAAGCCTTACTGACTGACATATAGAATTACTTGATTCTTTTGATTCTTTGGCTAATCTTAATTAAAAAGCACCCTTTTCATCTGCACATAGACTGATGAAAATGCAATTTCAAACGTGAGCGTGACAGACGAACAGAATGACATATCGACAAACTAAAGAACGTATGTAAAAACCAAAAAGTTTCTTATGTCTTGGAGGTTTGATTGTTTTACAAAGTGATGCATTCTTTTGATCGAGGTAATTTCCACAAAAGCGACTCCTTTCATCTTTGTTATAACCTTTAGCAAATTAGTTTCAGATTTCAGAAGTGACTTTTTCGAATTGTTTGATCGCATTTAAACCTGCAAAAAGATGATCAGACGATTATGATAATAACATCAGAAAATAATTGAAATATTTGCTTTGATCTCGACAACTTATGATAGTTTTTTTTTTTAGATTGCAAATAATAATAGCAAAGTATTGTTTGAAAGAAAGCCTTGAGGAGATATCATCATCATCTGTTATATCTGCTTTTTGAAATTGACTTCCAAGCTAATCTATCTCTGTTCAATTCTTTAATTTATCCCCCCTTCCTCTTGTGTTATCATGTCTTTTCATATTTTCTTTCGCCTTTCCCTTCCAACCAATCTTCTACTTCAACTGTTCTACATCTACTAGCTACTTCTCTACTGTGATCATACCATCTAGTAATGGGAGGATTCCAATATTTTTCCCGATTCCGAGACAATTACGGATTCCGATTCCAATTCTTTATAAAACTCTAAATATAGTTCTTATTTGTTCCGATTACTGTAAAAAGACACATGTTAAATGCGCAGCTATTTTCTCGTGCATAAAAATACACTTGTGGACGATGATCTATAGATTTTAGTTTGAATGATAATTTGAAATCAATAAATATTATTCTATCATTAGTACCACCAGTAGAAGATCTTGCTTTAAACAAAATCAAATAAAAAAAGACAAAAGAATTGTTTTCGGAAAATAGGCCCAAATTTTTCCGATATCGATTCCGATACCCCCCCCCCCCCCCAATTCCGATTTTTCCAATTCCTGATTCCGATTAATCATCCCAGCACTAACACCATCAAAGTCTACTGTCCATTACAAATCTTTCTATACTGTCCAGATAATCTTCCTCTGAGGTCATCAGAACTAAGCCTATCTTTACAACTCACATTACACATCGTATCATTCTCATATCATTTCTCTCCATGCAACTCATGTCCTCAACCCTCACTGGTTTGGTTTCACTTCTCTACATCATCATACTCTGCATACACATGCATCATAAGCTTTTCACTTGGTCCACAGTGGTAATGCTCTTTTGAAAACTGAAATTTTGATAATATTTATTAATTGATGTTTAATACCTCTTGTAAGAATTTAATCCAAATTTGATGTATTTTAATTTTCAGGAAGGACATTCACCTTATTTTTTAATCTGAATGATCATGTAGTGTTTTCAGCCACCACCACCCCTTTGCATTGAACTACATTAACTCAAACTAGTGGGACCCGTGAAAATTCCACGGCCACTTTCTTCATCTATCTCTATAATTTATTGTTCAAATTTACTTGCCTTCCCAAGAGGACAGAGTTATACACAAGGTCGGTTTTAGTGTAATGATCCAACTCCTCAAAAAGGGAATTCTAGATTGACACAAAAATTTAAATTGCCTCAATCTAGAATGACTTCTCTTTCACTGACCGAAACTAAGTGTAGCATCAGAACAGATACTATACATTGTTCTGTGTTTCTGCACTATAATGAGATTTGAAACAAATGCATTTCAGATGAAAACACTATTACGTACTTACCTGACATGTTAAAATTGGTATGAATTCCGAAAATTACAGAAAATGATCGAATAGAAAAATAAACTAAAATGTATCGAATTATACAGTTTTATCGTACGTTTCAATGTGAAAGAGTTCTTAAAAGCCAGGGGATGTAACCGCAATCTATCGTTTTGACTTATCTCTATTGTTTTCCTTACTTTCAATAAAAATCCGCCATTTCAAAATAGAAAATGTCAGACCGCTAGTATCTATGATTTTTTTTTTTATATATAACTAAATGGATCTAGCATGTCTACTTCAAGATCATTTTTCGGAATTTTTGGAATTTTTGCTACTTTCGATATGACACGTAAGTACTTAATAGCGTTTTTACTTTAAATGCCTTTGTTTAAAATAACATTATACTGCAGAAGCACCCTTTGTTCTAAATCAAAAGATCGATAATTTTACTGTTAATGTTATTAGAGCAACTTTGTATGAATCAGCATGATATCACCTTTGCTTTTATTAACATTAGTTTCCCCGATTCTTTAGAATCGGGTACTCACAAAAGGGACCACATGAAGGTTGTCAACATCTATCAGTGAAAATGACGCGATGGAACCCAGATTGTCAGTTTGCGTCGTTATCAACTTTACCCCCACCAACACTTTCCACCACTTTTTTAATCTTAGTGTTTATAACGCCCTATGCCCCCCCCCCCACTCGTCCATCTAACATCTCATCGAAACAACATCTGAAAAATATACGTGTGTACCGTCGAATGCTTTTAAGAAATGTCTCCAGACACAAAAACATCAAAGAAAACATTTTTTGGCGTTTTCTCTCATTGTTTTGTAGTTTTGTCCGATTGTTGGAGTGACGAATAACGATTCTTGACAAGATTATTCCAGCCAAAAATGCTTACTGACAATTTGAAGGGGGGAGAACTTATTGCAGTCGTGGAATCAGGAAAATACGTGGTGACTGAAAACAGACTGCTGCTGCTGCTGATGATGATGATGGGGGTAGAAGTGGGGCATAGGGTGAACGGAAGATAGTAGATTGGGGGGGGGGGTCTTGTTTGGGGTGCGAGAGATCCTTATTGCTGACTTCGAGGTAGGGGTTGGAAATTCCGATTAAGAAACTCGTAGAATTGTGATAAACATGTCAAGAATTATTGTTTCAAAAAGTTAAAAAAAAAAAAAAAAAAAAGACGTGAAAAAAAAAAGGAACACTTTTTTTGTTTGTTGTTAACTTTATTTTTTACGGCCAAAAAATGGAAAACTAAACAAGTAGTTGTTGATTTTAAAACGAATTAAAATCTATTAAAATCCATTATTCTTGCGCAACTTTTTCATTCCCAGAAAGATAAAAGCCTGAATTTTATCATATGAAAAGCAGAATATTATGAATTTTTTTTTTTTTTTTACTATTTTTAATAGAATTTTAAATTTTCCGAAGCCACATACTTCCCCGTCATTTTTGTCTCGATTGCTAAAATATTAAAATATTTTTTTAAAAAGGTTTTAGAACCATATATATATATATACGTTTTATTTTTTATTACCGTATCTTTCTGTTAAGTTACATTATTGTTTCAGCTCCCCGGCCGTTTTTTGGCTGTCTGTAGGTTCCTCAGACTTTTACAGAACTATATATATATATATATATATATATATATATATATATATATATATATATATATATATATATATATATATTGTCTAAATAAGATTTAGAATAATTTGCTATAAGAATATGCAAAAATATTATAATATAAGTACCTGAATTTTAAATAATTCCAATTTTTTATATCACTCTATAGATTTGCGTAGCGAAATTAAAAAAAAAAAATGAATGATAGTTTAAAATTATGTACAGAGGCCTGGAGGGGACTAAATAAACTATATTTAGCCATGTATTTTTAACGTTTGATTTGACGATTAAGTGAAGGGTTTAATTTTTTTTTCATAAGCGATATATATATATATATATATATATATATATATATATATATATATATATATATATATATATATATAATTTGTTGTCTACATAACCCCCGAAGTTAAGCAACGATGAGGCTGGCCAGTACCAGATGGGTGATCATTTTAGGAATGCTAGGCGTCGCATGTGTTGAAAACAACTCCTGCATCTTCTATCGCGGTTGGGCCACCATAGGTGAAGCATTAAGCAAGAAATTGCCAAACGAAATTATCGTATTTTTAGCAAAATCCACAGTTATTTATCGATTTTTTCTCTTTTTTTTTTTTTTTTTTTTTTTTTTTTTTGGTATGGATTCTTCAAAGCATTTCCTATTTAATCGTATATTAGCAATATTGGGCTCACTAAAAGAAAATTATCAATGTATTTTTCAAAGATTTAATGAAAATATATATATATATTTTTTTTTTTTTTGTTAATCTGAAAGATAATAATTATTTCAACGAATGTCGCACTTCAAAACACAAGAGATGAAAAATAAAATGCATTCAAATTCTGATTTTTAATCTTAAAATCTGATATGTGCGCAGTTGTTTTGTTTTTGTTTGTTTGTTTTATCTACAATCATCATCCTCCCCACAATACAATATATTTTGCTCAGCTTAGCTAATTATTTTGTACCCACAAATAAAGAAGGGGGTTGTAGGCAATATATATATATATATATATATATATATATATATATATATATATAGAGAGAGAGAGAGAGAGAGAGAGAGAGAGAGAGAGATTATGAAAAAGTACACCATTATAAAGTTCATTCTTCGCTTAATAATCCGTGAAAATTTCGTATTAATTGAATAATTACTTGAGTTTTAATAAATTTTTAAAGAGAGAGTCCGTCAAAAAATACCCACTCCTTTCGTTTTGTCGTGCCTATATTTATTTGCTTGAAAATATTTGCTTAATTTGTTGATTTTGTGTTTCAATAAACAAGAAAAATATTTTATATATTTTGATTTTGAAAATGATGAGCAGATTAAACAGAAGGAAATTAATAAAATAATGAAGACAAAAATAAACTGTGGATTATGAAGAGGAAGGGGGAAAGAGTGAAGGGTTACGGTTAAAGAAAAGGAGGAAGAGATAAGGTGGAAGTTGGAAAAGAAAAAAAGGAGAGTGAGTTGGAGTAGGAAGATAGAAAGAGGAAGGCGAGAGAAGGTTGAGAGAGAGGGAGAGAGAGAGGGAGGAGGAAGACGAGAATTAAAGATGAGAAGAAATAGTGGGAGGGTAGGAGAGATAAAAAGTTAGGACAGAAGGAGACAGGGAGAGAATGAGTGTGTGTGTAAATGTGGAACACAATACCGTGGGGCTGCTTCCCAGCTGATTATAACATGTTTTTTTTTTCAAGTCTTATGTAAATAACTTCTGTTTGAGCCGTCCTCTTTTATAATTGAATCCATACCCAAGTTTCACCATTACTGATCATTACGATGTTGTCTGACTGTCTACCTAACAATTATTGACCATTATCCTAGAACGGTGACCCCCCCCCCCACTCCCAAGTAAAAAAAAAGCAGAGAGAGAAAGGAGGAGAGGTAAATTAAAAAAAGAGAAAAATAGAGTAAGCTAAGGAGAGTGGGAGTAAGAGATAGGAGAAGAAAGAGAGAGAAAGAGTTATATAAAGAGAAAGGGTTAGAGAAAGAGAGAGAGATGAAGTGCGAGGGTTGAAGACAAGGAAATATAGAAAGATAATAAATATGAGATGAAAATAAGGAAAGCAGAGAGAATGAGAAGGAGAGACAGATAAGGGAATTAGAGAGGGGGAGATAGTTGTAAATAAGAGAAGAAAGGAAGAAGTGAAAGGAAATTAAGGCAGATTACTAACGTGATTGTAACGGTTAGGAATGAATGAAGTAAGTTCAGGAAACTTTTGTCATGACTAACCAGCCGAGCTTTACCAGTGTCAACCAAGGGAAGATTCTAATGGACATGTGTATGCAGTGGTATGATGCATGAATGTGAAATTTGGTCCAGTGAGGGTTGAGGACATGCATTGCATGGAGAGAAATGTGTATTTATGCACTTTTGTTATATTCTTAACATAGGGAGTGGAAGGTGTTTTGTAACTATTTTCTGCTTCCACCTAACAATTTAATAAAAATAAAAAAGATATTGCGAAACTTGAATTTAAGCTGAAAAAACGTTTTAAAAATAGTGCGGTAACAAAAGTGCATAAGCATCAAGAAATAATATAAGAATAATACAATAGATGTGTAATATGAGTCTTAGAAACAGACTTAGATCTGATGACCTCAGAGGAAGATACAATTTAGACAGTATAGGGAGAGTGCACAAAATAGGAGACTAGTGGTTTAGCCATGTTGAAAGAATAGGTGAGAGTTTTAGGGTTAGTAAATATATAGTAGTGGAGGTAGTGGTGCCACTTGGCAAAGGATGGTCAAGGAAAACATGGAAAGGAGTGATAAGCATGGATTTGAGATAAAGATGGATTGATAAAGACTTGGCCGTCGACATATTTAAGCTAAGTAACTTGTATATTTCTTTGCAAAATTACATTAATTCATTATTCGTTCTTATTGTTTTTTAATTCAATGATTATTTTCATTTTATTATAACGCATAATCCTATTTGTGTATATTTTTTAGATAGTTGATAAAACATTAACATTTTAGGTGAAAATCGTTTTTCACTCTTTTCAGTTGTAATTCTTCTTGTCTTCAATTTTTATGGGAAACGTCAAGACATAGATCTTGCTAGTATAAAGTGTATAAATATACTTTTGAAATCGATCTATATAAGTGTAAGACAACTCTATGTAAACAAAATAATTTCTGAAATTTTTAAGATGAAGATTGATGATTCGTATTATTTGGACTACTGTTCTCATCTTGAGTTTTATTTTCAAAACATTCCAGTCGATGTAACCTTCGACCTCCTTCAGGTCTATCTTGTCGAACTTAAGAATCTTTCTCTCAAACTCGGGAATCTGCACGAACTTGTAACATTGTGGATAAATTATTTGATAAAATTCAGTTGTAAGTTACACACTTCTGGAGGTTGAAAGCTCAATCCTCAGGGCGAATAACACTCAAGATACAATTGTGAATTATATGGGACTTCTATCCAATCATGGCTGATATAACAACCGGATCCTATCATTGTGGATTAAATATAGAGTTTTAATAAAAATTCCACCCAGATTCCTGGGTTCGACAAGATATACCTGAAGAAGACCAGAGGGTACATTGACCTAAGCGTTGTGCAAATAACATTCAAGATGAGAACAGTAGTCCAAAGAATCCAAATAATACAAAAAAATAATTTTTTCATCTATGGAAAAAGTATAGTGACAAAAACTTACTAATCAAATGTTTTATTCGTTAAAATTTTTGGCTATGATTTTCATCAACAAAGTTTATTTATGTTTCAGATGAGAATTGATAATTTGGATTATTATGAGATTGTTCAGATATGTCTTTTTTATTTGACAAATTGAAATGGGCTTCTTGATGACACATTTTTAAGTTTTATATATTATTTTTTATTTTTTGGAATTCTTTGAAATGAAGTTTCATAATTTGTGTATTCATTCTTTTGCGGACTATTATCCTCATCTTCATAGTTGTTGTTTCAGCACGTTTGGGCCAATTCATCCTCTGGTCTTCTTCAGATGGTTAACTGGAACATGCTAGGAATTCTGAGTCTTGTAACTGTATCCTCAGTAATAATTCAGTAATTACTGCCTTTCATAGTTGTTGTTGTCTTACCACGTTTTGGCCAATTATTCCTCTAGCCTGCTTTGGGTAGGACTGAAACCGCTATCTTCAGACAATGCTCACCTGGAACCGTAGAGATTCAATGCCTCTATCCACTGTGCCACAGGCCCTGAAGAAGCAATCAAAGTTAAATTTTTTTATCTTATAAATCCAATTTTGTGTTCTTATCTGATTTTTCATTGTCGGGTTCGTACTGAAATGTAGTCTAATATATAAAAGGCAAAATGTGTGTGTGTGTGTGTGTGTTTGTATGTGTGTGTGTTTGTATATATGAATGCTTGTATGTGTGTGTTTGTATGTATGAGTGTTTGTATGTGTGTTTTTGTATGTATGAGTGCTTGTATGTGTGTGTTTGTATGTATGAATGCTTGTATGTGTGTGTTTGTATGTATGAGTGCTTGTATGTGTGTGTTTGTATGTATGAGTGTTTGTATGTGTGTTTTTATGTATGAGTGCTTGTATGTGTGTGTTTGTATGTATGAGTGTTTGTATGAGTGAGTGCTTGTATGTGTGTGTTTGTATGTATGTGTGTTTGTATGTATGAGTGTTTGTATGTGTGTGTTTGTATGTATGAGTGCTTGTATGTGTGTGTTTGTATGTATGAGTGCGTGTATGTGTGTGTTTGTATGTATGAGTGCGTTTGTATGTATGAGTGCTTGTATGTGTGTGTTTGTATGTATGAGACGACGAATCCTCTTGAAACTGGTATCGTTTTAAAGCTCGACCCTTCGGATGACAAGTATTGGCCAAAAACATTAATTCCTTCACCCTCAACTGGGCAGTTTTCTGCAGGGGGGGGGGGGATCGGATTTTCCGACGCAATTTCTGCAAGTCATTTTTTCTTTTCAATTGACTATGCCTAATTTGAATGCTTTCGACTTCCGGTCGCATCATGGAGCATCGGCTAAAACGTCAGATTTTCTTTCACTTTCTTTTCCACCTTCGCATCACGGGTTCGAGCCTGCCTGCCTACTACCACTTTTTTTCTTCCTTTTTTAATACCTCTTTTCACCCTGACTGCCGACTGTTGTTTTGATCCCCCCCTGCTACTACCACTTTTTTTAACACCTCTCTCCACCCGGACTTCCTAGTGTTATCCCCCACACACCACACCTCTCCACACCCAGACAATGCCGGGTACCCCTGCTAGTATATATTGTTTTTTCATATTTTGGAATCCTTAAAGATGAGACTTCGTGATTATCCTCATCTTTATAGTTGTTATTGTTTCACCACATTTCGACAAACTCTTACTCTGGCCTTCTTCAGGTCGTTAACCGCAATGGGATAGGAATATTGAGTCTTGTAACTATATCTCCAGTAATTACTGCCTTTCATAGTTGTTGTTTGGCTAACTCATCCTCTGGCCTTCTTCGGGTGGTTAACTTTGATAGGATAGGAATACTGAATCTTGTAACTGTATCCCCAGTAATTACTGCCTTTACGAATTTACTTTTCTTGGCAGTTGCAAAATTGCAAATGAAAATGGCATAGAAAATTAATTAAACGTACAAAGCTTTCAACCTGACCAGATGAAAGCGATCTGGGGGTGAATTGTTACTACCAAAATTAACCAAGAAAAAGTTTAATCAGTTTTTGTATAAAGAAGTAGCACATGGATTTTGCCAAAATTTTGCAGAGGAAAAATAACAATGTTTACACTAGAATGTTAAAAGCTAATCTTAATATCTCCTGGTGGCAGCATTCTACGAGAGAGCAACTGTATGGACACCTGTTTCTGATCTCTGCCCTGACCAGAGAGAAAAGAACCAGATTTACTGGTTACTGCTGGATGGCTAATAATGAAATCCTCATCAATGTTCTTTTTGTGGATGCAAAAACAAGGATGTAGATCAGAGAAAAAATTGCACAAAACTTAGATGGAACAACTAACATTGGATTCACATTGTACCGATGAAGAGTTATCTTGTATGATAGAGGATGAAGTGAGATGGCGTCAAGAATGTTAAAGTTGGGATAACCGAACTTTTTTCTGTATATTCAGTTATGTCCCTTGTTTCTGGTGGATATTCAATATGACGTCCATTGTAGCAAGCACTAAGTGAACTAACATTGGTAGAAGTGCGTCTTCTTTCGTGTGACAGATATTATATCTGTTCAACTTGTTGAAACAGAATTGAAAGAAAGGTGGCGTCATTTACGAAACAGCCACCTATCTTGCAGAGTGAAGAAGCGTACACCGAGTGGAAACAAGACATAAGTATATGGTTTATCTTCACGGATTTACCCAAGGAACAATAGGGTTCATTTGTCATTTCCATAAAATATACGAGAAGGCATTCAACACTTGGACATCAACGATATCAGCCGAACTGACGGATTAAAAATGATTATGGACAAGTTGGATGAGATGTTCATTTAAGCGATGAAAACACGATAGCATACATGTCTGAAGATGTATTTATGAATTGAATGATGCACCCCGTCCATGGTACAAGAGAGTTACTCAGTAATTAACTAAACTAAAAGGAATGGTAAGTGCATATGACAATGCACTGTTTCTGTAAAAATTATTAATTTTTTTTAATATGATATGAGAATTGAAGAAAATATTTATCTAATGCATTAAAATTAACCTTCAAATTTCTGGGATTATGCGTTAAACAAATAGATGTACTCATTAAAACCAAACCAATTATGTGTCATCTATTTCTCCAATAGATATAAAGAAAGGAAGATCCTTAAAGAAAAATGATGAGTTGAGTGAAGAGAAGAAGACAGATTTAAAAAGACTAAATGACGTCAAATGATGTGGGTATCTACCCAGACTCGAGGTATCATTTGATGTGTGTAGGATGACTAATACCGGAAAATAACCGGAAGTTACATTTTAAGTCAACAAGTCACTATTAGATTTTAAATTAAAAGACAGGATTCATATCCTTTCTACAGCTTGGAAATCCTTCAGATTTGAGTGTGGTTTGCTATTCTGATGCTACCTATGCCAGCTTGGAGAATGGTTACTCACAGGGTGGATTTATCATCTTTGTTTATGGTAAGATGAATAGACTGGCTCCTATATGTTGGTTATTAAAAAAACTTGACCGGGTCACAAAGAGCTCATTAGACTCTTGCCCTCAGTGAAGTTGCTGATGCAGGTGTACTGATAGTTGCCATGCTACATGAGATTTTCAGACTATCTAAGTTACCTTTTTTTTTCAAAGTTTTAGTTTTAATCAATTTTCCCCCAAACAAGGCACAGTACCACTTTGAAGTAGGGGGCTACTATCGGGGACAAAATTTGCAGGGGCATTATGAAGGGAGATGAGTAACAAGATGTTTGTTCACATTACACTTGAACTTCTGCATGTCAGTAAAGTTGAGAAAGCAGGAACCCGGAAGGGAGTTCCAAAGTCTAGCAGTTCTGGGGAAGAAACTATTGGAGTAAAAGGCTTTCTTACACCTAGGGATCTCTACTGTGAAGGGGTGGGATTTAGCTGCTTATCGGGTTTGTCGGGATTAGTCACGTCGAGGGGGTACAAGTGCTTGTAGTCCGTCAGAGTATTTACCATTAAAGTACTTGTAGAACAGGCAGAGGGATGCAACATTTCGTCGGTGGGACATAGGCTGAAGCCTAGATAACAGTTCAGGACCTGTCAGGTTGGCGACTCTCTTTTGTACCATGTCCAGGAGTGAGCGACAAACAGCAGATGCACCACTGCACCAGCCCAAATGTGACAACAGTACTCCATACATAAGCGAATGGTGGCCTTATAGAGGTACAAGATACTTTCAGACATAAGTAGTTTTCTAGCATGGTAGAGAGAGGCCACCTGCTTTGCAGCAGCCTTGGCAATGCTCTCAATGTATATATTTCAGTTCATGTTCCCTGTAAACGTTAGGCTGAGGAGTTTAAAGGAAGTTATTTCAGGTAATGTGTTCTTGGTTATTGCTATTGATGGTAGAGAAGGTTTCTTGCAATTATTGAAGGAAACAAGCTTAGTCTTGGCATCATTGAATGTGACCATCCATTTTTGTTCTTATTCCACTACAGATTGGAGGTCATCCTCTAGTGTTTCTGCCATTTCCCTAGATATGCGTTAATTTGTTTTCCCCTCATGCCTGTTATAAAGAGTGCTGTCATAAGCAAATATACCCATCTCCGAGAGGTCATTTATGAATATCAGGAATAATAATGGTCCAAGGATAGACCCCTAAGGTACTCCCGCATTTATATCATATTGTTTAGATGTATGACTGTTGAGGACAACTTCGATTTTTCTCTTACTTAAGAAGGATTTAATTACATTATGTTTTCTTCCAGTGATACCATATGATCTAATTTTCCTTAGAAGACTATCGTGCCATACCCTGTCAAAAGCCTTAGATATATCAAGGGCTACTGCTCTACCCTCCCCTGTTTTGTCCAGTGAACAGTATATACGTTCAGAGATTACAGTTAAGATATCTGCTGTTGAACGGGCTTGCCTTAATCCATATTGTTTGTTGGTCAGGAGTTTAGCAGCTGTAAGGTGTTGGACTAGGGCTTGATTAATTAAGGACTCAAATATTTTGGTGAAAAGTGGGAGAAGCCTAATGGGGCGATAATTTAATGGGTCAGTTCTTTCACCAGAATTGTTGAAGACTGGTATCATAGAAGCGGTTTTCCAGCAGTCGAGAAAGCAAGATTCTCTAAGGCATTTATTGTAAAGTTTGGAGAGAATTTGAGCATTGTTTTAATAGTACTTGATCCTTGCCTTATAATACTGAGTATTTTGCATGGAAGCATCAAGTACCATTTTTTGTTTTTATTATGATTTTAACTAGGATTGAACTCTAGCGTCTTGGTTCATTAGTGAACACTTTAACTTTTATGCCAAACTAGTGGGGGAGTGCCCGGCGTTGCCCAGCCATAAAAAAGAAAAACAGGACTTTGATGCCATCAGCCAGAAGCAAAACCAAAATCAAAATTTTGTAAGACAAGAAAAGAAAAAAAAATGCTGCATGCTGGGCGCAAACTCGCAAAAGTTAAGTTCGAAAGCAAACGCATTATCGACGTGAGCATGTCGACACAGATGTTATGATGCTGCAAATTTATCTTTTTAAAATGAAAGAATGAATGGACTGCTCGCACATGCGTGATTTATGATTTTTTTCTAATTTTTCGATATTATGTGTTTAAGAGATCATGCTTTCTAATGGTACCACGTTCATGCCGCTTCGCTTTGGAGGACAAATATTTTTAGTGGCCATACAAACGCATGAACACACACACACACTAACACACATATACCCTTTATATAATAGAAGATGAGTCGACTACTCTGAAGAATTGTAAATTGCAGACTGATCAATATTTATACAGGTTCAGTTTGTTTTTATAGTAATGGTTTACTACTTACTAATGCCAAAAGCCACTTGAGGATAAAGGTTAATGAGGTGTTACGTTTGGTGATGGAACCGTTACATGAAGCGATTGAGACCTGGTTGGTTAGTTCACATGACGACATGACAAATATTTATTGACATTGGATTCAAAACTTCTTCATGGAAGTTTCGTTTGATTTTAGGTACACGGAGGAAGAAACAAGAGTCAATCTTATGTCACGGTTTATCCCCACCCTCCCACCTGAGTAAGAAATCTCTGATTTATAAGCTTAGTTCTTTGAAAGTGGAAATTACCATTCCTCTGGACTTCCAACCTCATACCCAGTTTCTAGAGCTAGCCTAATAACAAAGGCATAAGTCAGTGTAGGTTGCCAACGCCAAGCAAAAGAGAAAGGAATCCACTTCAAAGTTTCCCCTCCCATATAAACACATATTGACACATGAACACTTTGGGCGGGGAATTGGCTTGAACCCAAGGGAAACAAACACACAATGTTGACGTGGGGGGGGGGATCTCACACGGTTCCAGCCGGCCATTAGCATGCGGACTTTCACTGAGCAAACAGTCGGGATTTTATGAAAGGAGATTATCGCATAATAAAGTCATAGATCTTATTGTCACAAAGGCAGAATGCACTTTGGAACAATTCTGAAAAGAAGAAGAAGAAGAAGAAGAAGAAGAAGAACAACAACAACAACAACAACAACAACAACAACAACTCATACTTTGCAAAAGCTAAAGAGAAATGATAACACGTATGCAGAGTTGCACAATTAATTTAATGAATACTGTCTATCAAGCATGTGTATGCAATGTGATGATGTATTGAAGTGAAACTTGACCGGTAAGTGTTGAGGACATGTGTTGCATGGAGGGAAATGATATGAGAAGCATATAATCTATGTTTAATGTGAGGGTTAAAGACAGACTTACATGTGATGGGCTCTGAGGTAGATTTAATCTGGACAGTATAGTAATATGCATGCAAAATTAGAACCTTTGATTGTATCGTAACAGAGCGTGTATGAGCACATGAGAAAATATCAGCAGCTGTAAGATAGCTGGCTTGCGAGGATATTAACAGCAGTATCCGAAAAAAGGCACATATGCAAATTAGGAAATATGCGCATGCTGGCATGACAAGAAAAAGAAAAAAATAAAGGACATCACGTGGTCGAGAGACAAAAATTTAACACTGAAGGAGACGGATGTGTAAAGTGAAGGTAAGAATGGGCTGGTTGTGGTCAGCGTGCGGTCAGAAGAAAGTGAAACACATGCCAGGTTAGATGGATATGTGGCAGCGAAAAACATTTTCAGTGGTTTCGAGACGGGAGAGTAGTAATGGTAATAAAGATTTTTGTTAAAAAAGAAAAAATGCTGACCCGGATTTATTTTTGTGTTTTTCTTTTTGACGGTGCTGGACAGCGTGGAGGTCTGGGTTAGGGTTTGAACTGTAACAAACACGATTTGAGTATGACGGCCACGTTATAGTATGCCCATGTTGAAAGAATAGACGAGTTGTTGGGCGAGTAGATATGCTTGATCGACTCTTCCCTTGGTTGACAGTGGCAACGCTCTGCTAGTTAGTGATGGCAGATTCTCTGAACTTACTTGAAGAACCACTCTTAACTCTTACAATCACACTAGTACTTGCTCCACTCTGTGTTTCAATGGTAACCAGGTAACAAAAGTTCTGGACAGCATCAATAGCTTTGCCATCCAGATATATTTTCTCCACATCTGAGTTTCATCCACTTCCATTGTTTTATATTTCTTGCACACAAACTGGTTGTCTTTTCTTAACGTACCAGTAATTCCGCTTCTTATGTGACCAATGCTTACAAATACCATAAAGATTGAATTGTGCTCGACGCTCTTGCCACAAACTGAACGAGGGAACTTTCCTATTTCTTTTTTTAATTTTTTTTTACTCTTTTTCACCCTAAACAAAGTGTGTTGTCATTTAGACGTAAGGATACACTAGTTGGGATCATACCTAACAGGGGATTTTAGGGAGGTGAGTAGCGAGATGTCTGTTCACATTACATTTAAACATCTGCATATCAGTACAGACAGGGAAGCAGGAAACAAGGAGGAAATTTAGCTGTCCAAGAGACGAAACTATTTGTGTATGTGACTTTCCAGCATCTAGGGACTTCAATAATGAAGGGGTGGGATTTTGCTACTTGTCAGGATTATCAGGAGTGTTTACATCGAGGGGGCACGAGTGCTATAAGTTCATCAGAGCACATTCCATTGAAATACCTTTAGAAAGCTTTTCAACATTACATCCACTGATAATCACTTTGGTCTTGATAACATTCATGGGATCCCTTTTTTATTTCTTGATTTAAACAAAACCAAATGAAGCAGCAGTCAAGTAAAAAAAAATACATATATATATATATATATATATATATATATATATATATATATATTAATTTTATTTATCCAAACATTAATGGCTACATAAGTGCATACATGTTTCTGTAATCACCCACGTTGGAGGATTACGTCTTCAGGCCAAGAATTACCGTCGAAAGTCATACTCAAACGGTAATTCTTGGCCTGAAGACGTAATCCCCTAACGTGGGTGATTACAGAAACATGTATGCACATATGTAGCCATTAATGTTTGGATAAATAAAATTAATATACCTGCTCTGTTCACTCATTGAGCACTATTTTGGTAGACACATGTTGTTTCATTGGATGTACTTCTAGGAAACTAAACTCTACTGGCTATATATATATATATATATATATATATATATATATATATATATATATATATATATATGTATAAGATAAAAATGGCTACAAACTTTCCAAATGAAAGTTATTGCTCATGGGAAACGACAATTTTCCTTGAAAGTTTTTAATCAAATGAACAGCGTTCATGTTTAATTACGAGATTTCAATTTTTTTCTTCGTTTTTTTTTTTCTTTTGTTATTTAGGTGTTTTCGATTTCTTCGCCGATTCACATTTTCTCTTTTCTTTTTAAATTTTTATAAAGGTTTCCTTCATTACGCTTTGCCATTTTGGAAAACATTTTGGAAAAACACGTTCGTTTTATGCGGCAATAAAACAAAACGAATTTGCAGGAAATCAATTGAACTTGAAATTCTTCCGCAAATCCATTTATTTTCTTAATTCGTGTTTGATTCTTTTTGCGTTAGTAAATTCTACGGCATCCCAATCCGCTTTTAATTTTGCTCTCTTCTGATTGGTTGATGCCGTAGCTGTATTTATGGGTTAGGGTGGCGGGAGTTACAGGCTTACGTGAGCTTGGCATACAGTGTTAGAGTTCAGTTGGATCTATTGCACCATTTTTACTCGAAAATCTTGCAAAATTTTACATGATTTCTCCCATAAGTATCAGATTCTCAAAAAAAAAAAAAAAAAAAATCAAAGAAAAATTTTAAAAATCGTAATTCACTGATTCATACAATGCTATTCAGAGTTCAAACCCGAAAACAAGCTACTATTTTGTGTAAATGTTAATTTTTTACAGATTCAAGATTCAAACTCGGGAATAAGTTACGATTTTTTTTTTTTTTTGTAAATGTTAATATTGTCTAGGGAGTTCCGTTTTGTTGAGGTGGCATCCCTACAGATTCTAACAATGGACTATTCCTGACGTCACTTCCGGTGACCAGGTTCTGCTTTTCAGAAGTGTGAACTCAAGACTCAGAGACAATCGTAACTTACTTTGTCCTTGAGCAAAGTTCCCACTCAACTAGCGTCATACTGTATTTTCTGTTTAATCTATTATTCATTTCACTGTTTCCGAGTCTTTTCGTTATTTTTTCCAACATTTACATCATAACAGTTATCTTTAAAAGATGCTGCATACTGATGAGTTAGTACTTGCATGTGTAACAGCAACATTTATTTGTTAAGTGGGAAACTTTGGATTCTTTGGAAAGTAAAGAACTGAGGGTGAATGTTGCCAATAATTAGTGAAGTTAATGTTAGGAATTTCTCAGAAAGAGGAAAGTTCGCCTTCTATATTTGTGAAAAAGAAGTTGTATGCAATTTAATTTTTTGTGGCACATGCAAGCATTGGGTACACAAGAAGTGCAGTGGAATTACTGGTAGGTTGAGGATTGTAAATATGTTTATGTGCAAGAATTGTAAGACAATGGAGATGGATTAGAACTCTTGTGTTTAGAAAGTATATTTAGATGGCAAAGCTGTCGAGGTTGTTCAGGATTTTGTTACTTTGATGACACATTTGGAACACAGACGCAGGTGTTAGCATGATTGCAAGAATTAAGAGTGGATGGAGTAAGTTCAGGGAACTCCTGCTACTAATATATTTTCTAAAATGTAAAAACGCACTTGTGGATGGGATTTCTAGATTTTAGTTTTTCTGTTAGTTTAATATCAACAGATATTCATCATTTTATTATTACTTCAAGCCATAGAATATTAAGTTTTATACAAAAACGAATTCAAACAACAAAAAGAATTGCTTTTGGCATCGAAAAATATGCACCAATTTTTTTTTATACCGATTCTGATATCCAAAAAGTTCGAATTTTTTAAATTCCTAATTCCAGTTAACCATCACAATTCTACTTTCTACAGTAATCTGTATCTTTTGCTGCTAATAATTGTATATATTTTTTATATATTTTTATTTTTGAAATAATAAATGTTCACCCTGATCAATACAATTTAAAAGAAATGATTGTTTTACAATTTTTAAGATGAGAATTGATAATTTGTATTATTTGGACGACTGTTCTCATCTTGACAATGTTCCGATCGATGTAACTTCTTTTGGCACGCCTTATGGAATTCAGGAATCTCCGCTGAATTTCAAATAGAACCCTTTAATTAATCTACGGGTGTATATTTTTCTCGGTCTGCCAGCCATGATCGTGTAGAAGTCTTGAGTAATTCGTAATTATATTTTTAGTATTGCCTGTACTGAAGATTGAACCTTCAACCTCAAGAAGACTATCATTTATAACAGTAATCCAAATAATAAAAAAATAACGTTTTCGTAAAAATACTTGTGATGATCAGCTAAACATTCTTTAATTAAATAAAACGAACATGTCTTTTATTTATTCAAAATCGTAGCAATTTAATTCTTTTTTAAACAATACATGTTTGCTCATTCTTTTTTAAACAATACATGTTTGCTCATTCTTTTTTAAACAATACATGTTTGCTGTTTTTTACTGCAAAAAATAATTGTCAGTTAAATATTCTTCAACATAAAAAAACGAACGTCACTTTTTGAAGTGTATTTATTTAAAATTGTAATGTATTAGTCAATAGGATGACATTATTTGATTTTAGAACAATTAATTTCAAAATGAGTAAAGTCAGAATTGCTTATCTTAGGGACGTTAGATTGATTTCTAATCACCCTCTTTGCTGAATGAACGATATCGTTTTTTAATGTGTGTGAAAGATGATAACGTACATACACACATGAATCCACATACATCGATCCTTTCTTTGGGTAAACCAACCTCGTATATGGATTTAAATGCTTCTTGGGAGACTGTTTCCGACAATGAAGAAAAAACATATACACAGGCTCCACTGCTACAACTCTGTTGAGACGTCTCTCTATGCATCTATCTGACACTAGCGCATCTAAAAACTAATCACTCATAAACAATATAACTATATTAGAATGAAAAACTAAACTAAGACTACAGATATTAGAAATCTTACATATGAATGAATGAATGATCTCGTTTTTAATATGTATTGAAAGCTGATAACGTACATGCACACATGAAGTGCCTCAGTGATTTATGATACAGATAATAATAAGTAATACAAATTTAAGTGAAATGCTTTTAACTTAGTAAACATTATTAAGTTAAAAGCATTTCAGTTTGGCCGTGTTTGTACGCATCCATCCAGTCGTTTCGCCCGCCAATCGACACGTCTTCACATGTTTGTCTTTGATGCGGCAAATGTGCCATTAGCATTTCCTTTGATCTCCCTCAAAGCATATCAGCTCGCAGAAATCGTTTCTCTTGCGGAATCATTCGGCAGAATGCCATTAACAATTCCTTGAGAGAGCCAATACTCAACACAAAGGCTTACATTTGTGGAGAGTTGAGATACTCGCAGGTAAAATCAAGTTTGTGGTTGAAAACATTGTTTTTCGTCTTTTTTTTGTTGTTTTTTTTTGTGGGTGGGTTCTGGTTGTTTTTGATGAAAGTATTTGAGCAGAAATGCGAATTCTTTTATGTGTAAATAGTTTCAAAGCTGTAAAAATTTTATGAACATCCGTTTGGATTCGCTTTGAAGCAAATCAGATCATAATTCGATTGGAGAAAGACTTTTATATCTCATGAAACTCTGAAACTTGCGTCGGCAGTTGACAACAACACCACATTTAGCGCCCGTTATAACATTATACGGGGGGGGGGCGTTCTAAAAGTAATGCATCCTAGTTTTTTATTTCGTTCGAATGGCTCAGAGGGAATTATAAATTGCATTATGATGACTGAACTTATGCATTCATGACTTGGAAGTTTTATCTCTCTGTTGCAGATATTGACAGTGTGAGACTCTAAGAAATCAAACCTTGTCATGTCAAGTAGGTTGGCGGCATTATTTATTGATTGCTCATCGTATTTCGTTAAATGATGCAAATGACTTGATTGAGATTGTGTCTACATAGTTTGTATCGATCCTTTCTCCACATTGGATAAGACTAACATCGTATATGAATTTAAATGCTTCTTGGGAGACTGTTATTCGACAATGAAGAAAAAACATATACGCAGGATTCACTACTACAACTCTGTTGAGACGTCTCACTATGCACCTATCTGACAGTAGCGCATCTAAAAACTAATCACTCTCAACTTTGAAAAATTCTCGTGAACAATTCGACTATATTAGAATATCAAACTAAACTAAGGCTACAGATATTAGAAACCGTACAATTAAAAACTAAATATCCAAAAAGAAACGCATAGGGTAGGGAAATAAAGATCCTCTATATTTTTAAGACATTTCTGTTCCTAGAACAAAACTGATTTTATTGTTAAAAGGCTCATTTTTGTGTGGATCTTGTTCCTTGATTTCCAGTGTTGCTGCTCGATATTGCACACATCATTTGCAGCATGAAACTGCGGCAGAAACTTATTGTATTTTAGCCAATCATCGTTTTCATCTCTTTGATTGGTTCATTGCTTTTACCGGATTTGGAAGCTTGTATTTTCTTCTGGCAAACCATTCAAAAATCTTTTCTTTTTCATTAACAGATAAAAGACAGCATGGTGGCATCGGGGATATTGGTATTCAGGTAAGTCACACACACACACACGCATATTAATTTCTTACCATTTTGTTCTAGCTGGGGATGGGGCATTCTACTGGATGATATACATTCACCCACTATCTCAGGCATTCCAACCGAGAGATTTTTCAAAGATTCTAACTGTCCAGTTAAGTGCAATTGTTTGTATTTCTCTTGCACTTGGTGCACCGGGTATATTTGCCAGTTATTTTTTGTTTAATTCTTTTCTATGAGTTCGGTTGTTTCTATAATTACTGGAATGCTAGAGATCTTCCTAAGATTCCAATTTCTTTTCATGTCATACAACAAGCCTCGGTATTTCGTTATCTTTTGACTCTCAGCTCTCGTTAACCCAGCATTATAATATATATATATATATATATATATATATATATATATATATATATATATATATGTGTATATATATATATATATATATATATATATATATATATATTATATTAGTGATGGGACGATTCCAATACAATTAGCGATTCTGTACTAAATTCCCGATTCCAATACAGTTACTGATTCCGATTCTTTATAAATCTCAAATATTTAACTACAAAGTTGTTATTTTTCCCGATTACCGTAAAAACACGTTAAATGTGCATATATTCTCTAAAACGTGAAAACACACTTGTGGGAGGGGGGGGGGTCTATAGATTTTAGCTTTACTGGTAGTTCAAAATCAATAAATGTTTATTTTATTATTACCACCAGCAGTGGAAGATTTTGTCTTAAACAAAATCAAATAAAACAAATAATTAAAGGAACCGTTTTTGGCATCAGAAAATATGCACAAATTTTCCCAATTCTTATACCGATTCCAATACTCCAAGAATTTCTGATTTTTCCAATTCCAGGTCCCAGCACTAAGTTATAAAAATATATATGGCAATTAAGCTATACAGAATAGGCCTGACGATTTCTCACGAGAATGAAACGCGGAATATTCTATGTAGCTTAATTGCCATATATATTTTTATAACTTACTACCTAGCTCTACCTATGTATTGAGCACTCTTGAAGTAAATACTAAAAATTTATGCATAAAATTATATTTTCGTATATTAATTTATGTGATTAAATGAAGTAGTCATAAATATGTATGAATAGTAAAATCAATATGAAAAATATATGAATGTTTATATCTTTTCTGTATTTATTTCCTGTGTGTTGACGTGTAGGAATACAAAAGGTCTTTTGAAAAAAAAAACAAGAATTTTTCCTTCAAAAGCACATAATTTTCGACCGATCCTTCGATCTTCCTCAGTGTGAAATATACAGGGTGTTTCAAAAGTCTTGGGAACATTACAAATGCGTATATCTCATGAACTATTCCAGGTAGAAAAATGAAACTGGTGTCATTTTAAAGCTTGCTTAATCAAGTTTTTGGTCATACGGATGATTTTCGTCTTATCTTTCCATGTGCAGTAATGGCATTTTCTAAACAAGACAAGGCGTTTTGCGTCCTCCAATTTGCAAAGACTGAATCGTGGACATGTGTTCAGCGTGCATTTCGCAGGAAATTTAAAAAAGAAGTCCCTGAAAGGAAACCCATTGTCAGATGGCATGCTAAATTTGTGAAAGATGGGTGTTTGTGCCCAAGTAAGCGAACAGGTTGCCCTTCAACTTCAGAAGATACAGTTGAGCAAGTCCGGAAGCCTTTCAGCAGAGCCCCCGTAAATCAGTGAGAAGAGCCAGCAGGGAACTTCAGCTTGCTCCAGCAACTGTCTGGCGTGTCTTAAGGAAACGACTGCAAATGGTACCTTACAAGCTCAAGTTGGTCCAAAAGTTGAAGGACACTGATAAGCCACTTCGCCGTGACTTTTGCATTGCAATGCAAGAGAAGTTGGAAGATAACGGCTTTGATGACCGGCTTGTTTTTAGCGATGAGGCGACCTTCTATCTGAATGGCAAAGTTAACAAGCATAGCACTCGCATATGGGGTACTGAGTGTGACTTTTTCCTTTAGGGCTTTGTCAAGCAACAAGTCTATGTGCCGCCCCTTCCAAGAGATATTGACGAACTAAAGGCTCGAATAACGGCAGTTGTGGGAACCATTGACGTCAAGATGCTGGAACACGTTTGGCAGGAAATGGACTATCGACTAGATGTCTGCCGTGTGACGAATGGTGCTCATATTGAGCAAGTTTGAAGATTCCCCACAAAACTTGAAACTTTAACCTTTCCAACGGTACCAATTTCATTTTTTAACTCCTAATAGTTTTTGAGTTATTAAAAATCTTTATGTTCCCAAGACTTTTGAAACACCCTGTATGTATATATATATATATATATATATATATATATATATATATATATATATATATATATATATATATATATATATATATATATATATATATATATATATATGCACGTGTGTGTGTATAGAAAATTTGCATTCGTCATTCTAATTTTCTGGTGTTATCTAAAGCGTTTGAGTTGATTTTTTTTTTTTTAATTTTAATGGTAATTATACCTGACACCATTATTTTTCAAGATTTTTTCTCCAATCCAAATATACTATTTTGCACTCCTGTATATACATACCCTTGTAAAAAATAGTAAATGTTGTCTTAATTATTATTTGCCTTTTAAGGTTAGAACAGTTTTTCAACTCTATTTGCATCTAGGTATTTTCAAACTGAGTGAGATTCAAATTTCAACTAACGACATCATGACTAGAAATAGAAATGAGATCTCGAGATTTTGCTAACTTCTGATACATTGAAATCGACAAAGTAAACAGAGGAAAGGGGAAAAGCATGCCACTAGATATTAAGTTAGATACTGAACGGCTTACACCCCTACACCTTTGAACTTACTCCTTCTTGTCTGAATGCTAAATAACTCATCCCTTCTGATATTGCTCTGAATTTCTAAGTACACGATTGATCAGCTAACTTTACGCACATATGATGAGTCGAGCCTGGGTGAAGGAAATTATAGCGTAGAAGTTTAAACGTTGATTTGAGATATTTTTTATTTTTATCTTTTTTTTTTTTTTTTTTTTTTTTAACTTTACCCTTGCTCTGTATATGTATGGAAGTCACCTATCTAAAACACTCAATCCTTCACGGATCTCTCTCTCTCTCTCTCTCTCTCTCTCTCTCTCTCTCTCTCTCTCTCTCTCACACACACACACACACACACATGCACGCGCGCGCGTATATATGTTTACTACTTTCATTCGTATATACTAGCAGGGAGGCTCAAGGCTGTCCTGGATTGAATGAGGATCAACAAATATTCCACCCTTTCATACTTTTATTGTCATTGGAATCGTTGAAATGCCCCATTTTTTTTAATCAAATCGATTGATTATCTGCTCTAGTTAGGGACCCACCACCTCGCACTGTACCGGTAGGAAGCTTCACATGCTTCCCTGCAGTGACACAATCCACAATACATTGTAGTTTGCATTGCACTGTAGAGAATCTCTTGTTGATTTTATAAAATTATTTTTTACATACAATGGCTTGAATAAAATTTTCAAAAGCAAAAGTCAAGTGTCATGGTCCAGCTGTGCTCTAAACAGAAACATTCATTTCGAATGCGACCCTGTCTTATAAAAGAATCTACAGTTGATTTTATAGGCTGAGCCTTTCTGCTTGTGTGATGATAAATTTCTTAAATACACTTGTAATGTTAGGTTGTATAAAAGTGTTAACTTTGGTCAAAATCGGATTTCTTTCTATAATCGAATTGTTTGATTATTGATTTCCGATACTTTCAGATGCATTCCGAGCAAAATCTACGAAAGAACACTCCCAGATACATTAAGTATCTTCATGTGAAATTTTGAAAAATTCGATCCAACCGTTTCCAAGTCCACAGGGAACACACGCTCTCTCTCTCTCTCTCTCTCTCTCTCTCTCTCTCTCTCTCACACACACACACACACACACACACACACAGTTCTTTTCATGTAATAGTGTGTGTATATATATATATATATATATATATATATATATATATATATATATATATATATATATATATATATATGTATACACTTCTCTTAGTCTGCCCATTTGTCTGCCTGTTCGTTCCACATTTTGGGGGGAAATTACCGAGCCGATCTGGCTGAAATTTTGTATGGACTTTTGCTATAATAAGGTACAGCGAACTAAGTATTATGGTATCCATTTAGTGCACAGTTAGGAATTTATAAAGATCAGCATTAAATGCAAAAATGAACACAAATCGAACCATATTTAACCGTCAATTTGGGATAAAGAACTCATTCTAAGTCAGCGGTTTATAATTTCTAAAAAGTCTAATAAATAAAACAGTAAATGTACCTACGTATCTATGTATGTATGTGTAAATATTTAACCGATAAACTGTTAAACTATAGGTCACATGACACTGAAATTGACATGAGATAGTAATCATACACCAAGAATGGTTTATAACGAGTAAAATCGTTGGATGAATAACACGTACAGAAATATGTCGGCAAGATGAAATGCAAAAATGTTCATTTAAACTTCCAGACATATTTCTATTACTTTTGCGCATGCGCAAATTCAAAAATATCTTGAAGCGGTTTAATTTTAAATCTGTCTTATCTATCTCGCAATAGCTAAAACAGTAGAGAACGCGGCTACAACACAAAATGTTTTGGTTTTGATTCTAGTTGATGATACCCAAGTTATTTTTTTACACGTTTGAAATCAGTATTATATATTAGGTACAATATAATATTAATTAGATAATTGGCTCTGTAATAATAAATACGAAATCTGCAAGACTTGGCGCCCCACCCCTGCTAGTATATATAAGTATTATTATTCTTATTTCATGTATCGGCATAAAATTATATTTGCGGACTTTAAGCACGCACATGCTAAAACAAAGGCATATAAATGTAAAATAGTAGTTAAATCTTTGTCTGAAAAAAGGACTGTGACGTGTTCGTTACACCTTTATAGTGTCTTTACACTTCAAACTGCTCGGACCCATACGCCATCTAGTACCGCCGCAAAGAAACAAACAAAAAACAGTAAAGAAATAAAAATCCGGCTAAGCATTTTTTATGTGCAAATGAAATGCATTTATTCGCGGTTCTTTTAAAACAACACAAAAGAAATGCATTTATTCGCGGTTCTTTCAAAACAACACAAAAGAAATGTATTTATTCGCGGTTCTTTCAAAACAACTGAAATGAAATGCAGTTATTTTTAGTCTTCCAAAACAACGCTAATGAAATGCATTTATTCGTGGTTCTTTCAAACAACGAAAATGAAATGAATTTATGAGTTGATCTTCCAAAACAACGCAAAAGAAATGCATTTATTCGTGTTTTTTTTTTTCAAAACAACGTCAAGTGAATGCAATTATTCGTAGTTTTATTTAAAACAGCGCAAATAAAATGCATTTATTCGTGTTTTTTTTAAACAACGCAAATGAACGCAATTATTCGTGCAATTATCTGTGGTTCTTTCAAAACAGCGCAAATGAAATGCAGTTATTTTTTATTCTTCCAAAACAACGCAAATGAAATATATTTAATCGTGTTTTTTTCAAAACAGCGCAAAAGAAATGCGTTTATTTGTGGTTCTTTATAAAACAACGCAAAATAAATGCATTTATTCGTGTTTTTTTTCAAAAGAATACAAATGAACCCAATTTTTCGATATTCTTCCAAAACAACGCAAAAGAAATGCATTTATTCGTGGTTCTTTCAAAACAACTGACGTGAAATGCTATTATTTTTTATTTTCCGAAACAATCCTAACGAAATGCATTTTTTCACAGTTCTTTCAAAACAACGCAAATGATGTGCAGCTATTTTTTATTCTTCGAAAACAACGCTAATGAAATGTATTTATTCGTGGTTCTATTGCACAACGAAAATGAAACGTATTTATTAGTGGATCTTCCAAAACAACGCAAATGAAATGCATTTGTTTTTAGTTTTTCCAAAACAATGCAGATTAAATGCATTTATTTGCGGTTCCTAACACGACGCATAAAATGCAGTTATTTTTTATTCTTCGAAAACAACGCCAATGAAATGCATTTATTCATGGTTCTTTCGAATAACGAAAATGAAATGAATTTATTAGTGGATCTTCCAAAACCACGCAAATGGAAAGCATTTATTTTTAGTTTTTCAAAAACAACGCAAATGAAATGGTTCTTTCAAAACAACACAAAAGAAATTCATTTAATTTTGATTCTTTCAAAACAACACAAATGAAATGCATTTATTTGTGGCTTTGGTAAAACAACGCAAATGAAATTCATTTATTCGATCTTCTTTCGAAACAACGCAAATGAAATACAATTATTTTTGGTTCTTTCATAAAAACGCATTTCATTATATTTACAAAATCTTTTCGCACACACATTTTAAAAATCTCTGTTGCCGCCACTACATATTGGCGCTAACCAAATTATTTTCGCGCTTGTCTTTCACACATCTATCTTAATCAGTCAGCACTTCTTTCTCTCCTCGATCACGTGGTGTATTTTTCTCTTTTTCTTGTGACGCAAGCTCACGTACATATGCTAATTTGCATAGTGCTTTAACGGCTGCTGCTGATGTTAAAATTCTCACTAGCCAGCTATATACACGCTCTGTTACATGAGGATTGACTAAGAAAAACATGTGGGAATAAGGAAAGAGCTAATTAGTTAGCTAGAAAACTTAACACCACGTGAATATATTAAAACCTGGACCCCCTCCCCAAATATGAATCAAAACAACTATATAAATAAATAAATGCGTTTCATTTCCGTTGTTTTCAAAGCAACACGAATAAATACATTTCATTTGCGTTGTTTCGAAAGTCGAAAGAACATCGAATAAATGAATTTCATTTGCGTTGTTTTGAAAGAACCATGAATAAATGCATTTTGTTTCAATACAAATAGCAGCGAGTGCCTATGTGACAGAAAAAAAACATAGCCGCGTAGGCAGGCGCGAAGCTGAAACACAAAAGAGGGAAAGAAGGGAAAAAGGTAAGTGGCAACACTTTTGCCAACCGTACCACGACGACTTATGACGTCATGACCCTGAAAAAAAACGTTTATAAACATGCAAAAAATGGTGTCGCGAAAAATGACCCTCCTTTACCAGAAATGGTCTAGTTGACCACCACAGAATTAAATTTTTTTCTAATTCCAAGATATTATGCACCCGAAGGATCGTTCTTTTAGATGGTACAAGTTTTGACCCGGTCTGATGCGTCTGACAAAAGTTTTTGTTGATATACGAACACACACACACAGAAATACACAAACTGACATTTGAGACTTACAAAATAGATAAGATAACGGGGGAATTAACTCTAAAACGGTTTCTAAAAAATCGTTGTCCGTAATATTAATTCAAAATAAATATATTATCAATATAAATCAACTTTAAATAACAATCTTAAATAGAACAGTTAAAACAATTCTCTCGCTAAAAACAGTAACTAACATACAGCTATTTCGTAAATTCGAATTCTTTAATGTAAGATGCAAATGAGATTACCTCTTAACCGAATATTTGGCAAGAATGATGCTATATATAGAAATAAATGAAATAGGAAAGTAATGTACCTTTTATATATAATAATCAAATTGTGAACAAATGAACAGACAAACAAACCAACACACACACACACACACACACACATATATATATATATATATATATATATATATATATATATATATATATGAATGAGAGACAGAGAGGGAGAGAGATATACTAGCAGACCACTCGGCGTTGTCCAGTCGTAAGATACGCTTAAATGTGATATTTTAATACCAAATTTCATAATGTTGGCCATCTTACAATTTATTCCATTTAATTACGTTGACATTCACAATTCTTGACAGCAACTGTTTCATAGCACAAATCATTCATTTCAATGAATCTATTTGCTCTTAA
>NC_136509.1:104733654-104788654 GCF_053919585.1 Euprymna scolopes | reverse complement strand
GATGCACCAGCCCAAATGTGACAACAATACTCCATACATGGGCAAATGGTGGCCTTATAGATATACAGGATACTTTCAGGCGTAAGTAATTTTCTGGCATGTTTAAAGGAAGTACTTTCTGGCAGTTTATTCTTAGCCATTGCTATTGGTTGTAGAAAAGGTTTCTTGTAATTATTGAAGGAAACAAGCTTAGTCTTGATAGCATTCAATGTGACCATCCATTTTTGCCCCATTCCACTACAGATTGGAGGTCATCCTCTAGTGATTCTGCCATTTCCTTAGACATGTGTTCATGCCTGTTATAGAGGGTGGTGTCATCGGCAAATATACCCATCTCCAAAACGATTTTATTAGGAAGGTCATTTATTAATATCAGAAACAATAAAGTTTCAAGGATAGACCCCTGGGGTACTCCCGCATTTATATCATATTGTTTAGATGTACGAACGTCGAGGACAACTTTGATTTTTCTCTTACTTAAGAAGGATTTAATTACATTGTGTATTCTTCTAGTGATACCATATGATCTAATTTTCCTTAGAAGACCATTGTGCCATACCCTGTCAAAAGCCTTAGATATATCAAGGGCTACTGCTTTACTCTCCCCTGTTTTGTCCAGTGAATGGTTTATACGTTCAAAGACTACAGTTAAAATATCTGCTGTTGAACGGGCCTGCCTGAATCCATATTGTTTGTTGGTCAGGAGTTTAGCAACTGTTAGGTGTTGAACTAGGGCTTGATTAACTAAGGACTCAAATATTTTGGCGAAAAGTGGGAGGAGGCTAATAGGGCGATAATTTAGTGGATCAGTTTTTTCACCAGAATTCTTGAAGACTGGTACCACAGAAGCGGTTTTCCAGGAGTTGAGAAAGCAAGATTCTCTAAGGCATTTATTGTATAGTTTGGTGAGAACTGGAGCAATCTCAGCAGAGCATTGTTTTATTAGCACAGCCGGGATGAGATCTGGTCCATATGCTTTTGAGGTGTCTAGGTTTTTTATAATACCATGCACCTGCACGTCTAGTGTGGCGTCTGTCTGCAAAGGAAAGTCGGGGAGGGAGTGGTGTGCCGGATCCAGTGTGGAGTTTGAGGCAAACCGACTGACAAGCAGATTAGCCTTGTTGGTTGCCGTGCAAGCAACCTCATGGTTGTTTGATAGTGGTGGAATCGTTGACTGCCCATTATTTACTACACTGTTGTAGATTTTCCAAAAATCACAGGTTCCTAATTTCTGTGCTTCAATGAGTTTCCTGGTGGTTTCAGTGTAATCTGTCTTAGCTGTTGCTATTACTCTCTTACAATTATTTCTGGCTTCTATATACTTCTGTCTGTTTAAACTGGACTTATGTCGGTTGAATCTGCGGAACGCATGTTGCCTTGATCAATAGCAGCTGCACAAGCAGAAGTAAACCATTGAGGAGAGTGGAGTTTGCTATAGAATTTCCGTGTGTGAACATGTGCCTCATTGCAGTTTTTAACCATTCAGTGGTCTCATTTGCACATTGTTCAGCTGGGAAAGAAAAGATATTTTGCCATGGGGCATCTTTGATGAGTTCCCTGATGGCTTCCCAGTCGGCCTTTTTGTAATACCTTGTTGTTTTGAGTAGTGGATCTTCAGTTTTAGGGCGAGAATTTAGGGTGATTTCTACCATTATCACAGCGTGATCAGCATTCTCGAGTGGGTTGTGGGCATTTGTTGTACAATCATCAGGAACTGTTGTCAGAAATAGATTTAGAAGTGAGGCATGTTGGACTTGCTGGTCTGGGAAACGTGTTGGGAATGTAACCGTCTGAGATAGGGAAGGGATATAGCAAAGCTATGTGTTGTGCTACCAGCTACATCTGTGTAATTAGAGAATCCAAGCCAGTTACTTTGGTGGACATTGAAGTCACCAAATACATGTACTTCAGTGCTGGTATCGAGGGAGAGTGCTATATCTATGCTGTCAGAGACTTTGTTAATTAGGATGAAGTCCAGGGTTGAGGGAGAGCTGTAGAGAAAATATAAGTAGCTAATATTATGTTACATATTTAGTCTGAAGCACGTAAAGACCTGGTCGTCTGTTTCTAGTTTTATTTCTCTAGTCAGGGGGAGGGTGTTATGAATATAGACTCCAAGCCCATGTATATGTCTGTCCGAGTCCTTACGGCAGAGTGGGAGATAACCAGGCATGTTAAAGTGGTTAGAGGGAATGGAGGAGTGAAGGTTAGTTTCACTTAATGCTAAGATATCCGGGGTGTTTACAAGGAGATATGATTCAATATCCCCCCTCGCCAATCTTTCACAAGAAACACCCGTCTGGCTGAAACTACTGTCAATAATTTTCCCCATTCTTTATCTGTGCCTAAATCAAAACGTAGATTCCATGAGCAAAGCTTCTTTCTTAGAACTGCACGTCAGTGGAACTCTCTGCCGCTTGCCTGTTTCCCACCTGACTACAACTTGGATGTCTTCAAGTTCAACATAAACAAACTCCTGACAAACCGCCCCCTTAAGTAAGACACTCTATCAAACCTCCAATACTAATGATTACTACAATACTATCTCATTGATTACTGTACACGCAATAACCCTTATCCCTGAGTGGCCTTCGGGCCTTGATAAGTGATGACCCCAATGAAAAAAAAAAATGGTCCAACATCTGAAACATATGTAACCAAACAGATAAAACGGTAATAAAAAAAATAAAACACATATTTGCTCTGCAATAGCATTGAGCACTCTCTTCAGGTTTTTACTAATTACCAGTTTTACCAAATATATATATATATATATATATATATATATATATATATATATATATATATATATATATATAAGTGAGAATTTGTGTACGTGTGTGTGAGAAGACACTTCTCAGCCTATATACTCAAAGAATTTTTATCTATAGACTTAAAAATGTGTATATAGGGTAATCAGACATGTGTAAAACTTTTTAATCAGTATTCATCCAGAAAAAGGGGCTGTTAAGGGATCAAAATGGAAAAATAAGTACTTGGGGGGGCGGTTATCGAATTTTTATGTGTTTGTCAACTGATTCATGATTGTACATGCACGGTCGTAAAACATTACAGTTTCCTTATGTTAAAAATAAATAGGTTTAAAAACACTTTTTAAAGGCCGTATCAAGCTGGCCTAATGGTTATCGTACTTGACTCATTGTCTTTAGGTTTTGGCTTCACTCTCAGCTCGAGTATTTTTTTTACTTGCAAGAAGTGAACTGTTTAGAAAAAAACATAATACTCGCATGCACATGTCTCAATTTCTGTATGAATCAAAATATAATATTTAAGCATATTTTATGGCTGGGCAATGCCAGGCAGATTGCTATTATATATATATATATATATATATATATATATATATATATATATATATATATATATATATATATTCTTGAATTTATAAAAAAATTTTTATGGCAAATATCACTTATATCGTCCAAAGTGTTTCAAATAACAAGCTTCAGAGCATATATTGATTGGTTGCATTAAAATGAACAAAGGAGAGAATCAGTTAATATTCATAATTTTTGTTTATTTATTTTTCATTTTTTTGGCGAATGCCTATTTTTTTCTGTATCGTCTTACAGACGTTTCGTAATCCATAACGAAAAATATTGTCTTTAGTTAACTTAACATTGTCATTATCATCATCGGTTTAACGAGCATTTTACAAGCTGACATGCGTTTAAAAGAATTGGATTTGACATGAAAATAATCTGAAAAATATTATTTGGATTATTTGGACTTATTGTTCTCATCTTGAATATTCTCACAATATGTGGTTGATGCCCGGACATCTTTAAGTGCATCTTGTCGAACTCATGTATTCAGAATGGCATTTTAAAGCAAACACTTTATTTAATTCATAGAGTAGCTTGTTCTTGTTCCATCAGCCATAATTGTGTAGAAGTCATAAGTAATTCATAATTGTATTCTTAATATCGGTGATTGAACCTTCACCTTCGAGAAGACTGTAAATTAGAGGTCCTGAGTATGACCTTAAAAGTTATGAGGCCCCATTTGGGAGTTGTGGGGAAGTGTATTTGTCCTTTAGTTACCATTACTCCCAGGTCCACTTTGTCCTGGAGTGGTAATACCTGTTGGGCATCTGATGCTACCAGATCAGGTTGTCTGAAGATACTGGCTTCTTGACCAAAAATGCACTAAACATTGATGCTATTGTTTTTTCTTTTCCCTTTGCAAAACTCAATCATGTTCTGCAAAGTCAAAAACAACAACAACAACAATTTACTTTTTACAAAACAATCAAATTAAACGCCATGAATAAATATTTATAGATGCAAAGAAATTAAAGAATAAAACTTTTTCCACAATGACTGCATTCAGCATTAAATAACCCGAAAAGGGTTGATATGCCGTAAAAAAAAAACAACCAAACACAATGAATAAATATTTGAAGATATAAAAAAGGTTGAAACATAAAAATTTTATTTCCAAATTATTGGATTTGGCATTAAATAACGCAAAAAAAAAAAAAAATGGATATGTTATTAAACAAGAATAACTCAGCACTTGTTATGCAACATATTCACAAATGATGTAAATTATGCTCATCTTCAAAATTTCTTAAACATAACCTGAAAAGGGTTGATATGCCATACCCTCTTGTTTCCTTGGAAACTCACAACTTATAATCTGGTTTCATCTTTCAGATAAAAGAGGAAAAATCTGGTCGTTTTTTTTTGTTTGCTTCTATTTATCAATCGATCGATTCCCATTTGATCGCCAATCACCTGCAGACATTGATCTGATTGTGAATAATCAAATTCAAATGTCATCGAAATCCGATCATGATTTATTGCGTAACGAATAAAACATGAACTTGACAACATTGTGACGTCACTCATTGGAAACGAAATGAATTATTTATATTTGGGGTTAGAAATCTGATAATAGTTTTGGGGTTATTTTCATCTTTTTAACGTGTAAAAGATGATTTTTGGGGGAATTAATGGATATCAGATGTTGATTGGAATTTTCAAGACAAACTGTCATCTTTAAATTATGTAAGAAGAAAAACTATTTAAGAAGACGTAGAAGTAGAATATGTAGAAGATATATAAAAAAAAAATGAAGAAGATATAGATAAAGGTGGATATGTAAAAAAAAGAAGAAAATGATGACGAAAAGATAAAGCCTTTATACCGGATGCAAATGTTCTTATTGAGAACCAATAATAAACGTGCATTTTTTATTCAATGCACTTTCTCAGAAATTCTTCACGGGCAACAACATATTCGTTTTTTCTCTTCTAGAATTTTCTTTCTCTGTTTCAACTCATTTTGCAGATAAATTATAGAAAATTAGAATTCTTTAAAAATTGTATTCGGCACCCCGAGTTTCTTTTTTATTTATTTATTTTTATTTTTTAAGAGCCTTTATTCCTTTTTCCCGCTGGAATAAAAATTATGTGTGTGTGAAAGGTGAACATTTATGTGCAGGTAAATTAGGATGGAAGTTGTATGCATCTTTGAAAGAGAATATGCAATTTGCTATTAAGTGGTATAGTCTTTGTGAAGCACCATGTAGTTTGTGCATTGAAAGTTCTCATTGGAAACAAAAAAGATGTCAATTGCGTTTTTCAGTGCGAAACATTCCACTGAAATGCCTAAATTCTTCATTAAAAAGATGAAATTTTGCATTTAAGAAACAAACCTTTTAGACATTTTTAATCCTGCAACAAATGGCTATTACTGTTTTATATATCTTCTGGGGGGTTTCTATTCATACATATAAATCTGTACTCCTATAAATTTGGTTTGTTTTGTTTATTGATATTCATATTAAACCCCCTTTTTTCTATTTATTTAAATAGGAAATACAACTTTGTCATATGTGGATTGTGGAATTGCATTCACTAGCTAATTTGCATATTCTTTTGAGCATTCATTTTAAGTAATTCCGTATTAGTTATTTTCGGTTTTCTTATGGGATGATCATCTTTCGTTAATATTACGTGTAATTATATTCATGCAGATGTTCTACATGATTAATACTTGTGTAATATTTGTGTAAAAAGTTTATAGTAAGCACAAAACTCTTTCCATATTTATTTATTTATATATACGTATATATTTTTGTTTAAAACATTTTGTCTGCCAACTCCTAGAATCTTTGGTCTACAGACATGAAACTTTATATATAAGGTATTTGAACTCCTACGAAACTTTATTCTTGGATTTTAGCCACAAAAATTGGAATCAAAGTGTGAAAATAAAATAAAAAAGTGAAATTTTCCAGGTGAAAGTCGAACGGCTGCATTATGAATATGCATGCACAACGTAGTAGCTATTGGTTCATGTTTTAATTTTTAGTCTTGCAGCAAACATGTCTTCATAACTCAGTCATTAACGGCAGAAGAAAAACTAAATCGTAAGCTAAATGTTTTGGTTTCGATTCTCGGTGGTGGCGCACGAGTTAGTTTTTGTAGAAAAACCTCTTACATCATGACTGTATATTGGGTCCAATATAATATAATAATAAATACGAAATCTGTATTAATGAAAATATCATATTTAAGCGTATTTTACGACCAGGCAATGCCGGGCGCCTTGCTAGTTTAAGAATATTTTCTGTCGTCGTCATCATCATTATCATCATCATCGATTAAACATCTATTTTGCATATTGGCATATGTTGGATGACTTTTGAGAAATTAATTTTCAAAACTAACTTATCTCTGCTAGGCCTTTATTCATCCCTCTTTGTTGAATTAATCCTTATCACTTCTTTTCATGTTTTTGTTAGCCCTCTCCTACCAACTGTCCCTGCTACCTCAACTGGTCTACATCTACTGACCCCAAAACTCTCATCAATTCATTCAATGTGACCAAACCAACGAAGATTCAGTTTGGAAGACATTTTATTATTTATTCTTCCAAAGTAAATTTTTCGTTATGTTTGAACATTATAGGTTAGATTTATAGTGGGATATGGGTCGAATGGGTTCGAATGTAAAAAATAAATCAAATAAAACTTCTGTACAGATGAACAATTAATATTTATTATATTTTATTTGTTTGATTGGAATCGTTTTGACATGAGTAATTTGTGTTAATTTATTTGCAGACTGTTATTCCCATCTTCATAGTTGTTGTTTCCCCACGTTTCAGCCAACTCATCATCTGGCCTTCTTCAAGTGATTAACTGCCACACGTCCATCTCACCCAACACACATTTTTATGTTTCTCCAACCACATGCTGGCCGTAGCCAGCCATTTTCTTGTCTTCAACTTTACACGTCCATCTTTTTCGGCATGGGCCTCTCTTTTCTTAACCATGTGGTTTCTCCCCTTCTTTTTCTTGTTGGGCAAGCTCGCGCACACTTCTTAATTTCATATGTACTTTTTTTGGCTACTGCTGCTAATATCTTCGGCATTTTATTTTGCTACCTTACAGCTCCTGCTGATATTTTCCCATACGCGCATACGCACTCTGTTTCACTTATAAAGACACTTTTAAAACATGGAAGATGTCAAGTCTAGTATGCTCGAATTGATTATATACCAAACGGATGCAACTAAAAATGAAAAATTCCACAAACTATTGGAACAACGACAAAAAAACAAAGAGAGACTGTAACAACAATAAAATAACAAAGAAAGACAGCAAAAGTGTAAACAATTATTATTACAAAGAATGTCTAATAAGGATAAAATTACGAAAAATGAATTTTTTTTTTCACCAAATGCTATTTAGAGTGCAATTGGCAATTTCACGTATCTCCCAAACGAGGATAAAACCTTCGCTTCAGAAAGTATAAAGATCTATATAAAATAGATTGTGAAAAATTGGCAGACTAAAAAAGTTTGCTTACTCCTCTGAAAATTAGAAACCACCAAACATGACAAATTTGTGGACTATATCTTACCCCAGAAAACTAGGTACTTCACTTTTGCCAAGCTGTTAAACTTCGAATAGACTCGGAAACGGCTGGGCCGATCTTTTTAAATTTCACACAAAAGTACTTAATGTATCCGGGAGTGTTCCTACGTATGCTTTGTTTCGGAATGCCTCCAATCAGTTTCAAAAATTAAAAAAATATCCGATTAAAGACGGATGTTCGATTTTGACCAAAGTTAACACTTTTATACAACTTAATATTATAAGTGCATTTGTAAAGTTTTATTACCACACAAGCAGAAAGGCCCAGCTTATAAAATCAACTCTAAATTCTTTAAGACAAAAATGAAATCGAATTAACTTTTTTTAGAGCACAATTGCACCATGATACTTGACTTTTGTACGTTAGACTTTAATTCAAGTGATTATGTAAAATTACTTTCAGAAAATGAACGGTTGGTTCTTTGACAAGACAGGGGCGCGTTCGAAATGAATATTTTTGCCTAGAGCACAATTGCACCCTGATTTAATTCAAGCCATTATATAAAATAATTTTATAACATCAAGAGTAAGTTCTCTACAGTGCAATGTAAACTACAATGTATTGTGGACTAAGTCACTGTGGGGGAGAGGCATGTGAAGCTTCCACCCGTACACTGTGGTGGACCCAAAACTAGAGCAGACAATCGATTTGATTGAAAAATGGGCGAGGGTAGAACATTTGTTGATCCTCATTAAATCTCGGACAACGTTGAGTCTCCCTGCTCGTATATATATATATATATATATATATATATATATATATATATATATATATATATATATACACTCAAATCGAAACAAAACTTTCATTTTATTGCTTCTATTAAATCTGCTGGTAATAAAGGAAGATATGGGCATCCACAGGAGGAGGGAGGGAACATTACGGTAAGGGCAACAACGATAAGGATGTTGATATCTTCATATATTTATTATCCGTTTTCGATGGATGGGCGGGGCGCCCATCCATCGAAAACGGATAATAAATATATCAACTCTGAGATGATACTATGTGACTGCTGCATTGCATGCAATAAAACTTTTCGGATGCGGCAGAGGAGGGTTGCGCCGACGTCGTCGAAGGCAATAAAAACAAAACAAAATAAAAGTACCAACCAGGTGGGTGGACGTTTCTTGATGGAGCTCCATAGGATTTGCCATGGTATTTCGATGCATAGGATGGAGAACGCACTCTAAAGATAGCCGAGTTTCTGCCTATCGCGCCATCTAACCACGATCGCCGCAATCAAGCACATCAGTCTCCAGATTATTCAGTTCTATGTTATCGGACCTTCTCTATCACGTGACCACGCTTCATTCACTGCCATGTATTGATCAACAGGCACGTGCGTGCACACACACACGCACACACACACGCACACACACACACACACACACAAAATATCGAGCTACTTATGTTTTCTCGATGTGGCCTGCTTAGTATGTTATTAACTAGCATGGTTATCCAATGTTGCCTGGAATCAAAATTTCTAGAATTTAGACAGGAATGTGGGCAATATCGCGTATTTACATATCCAAATGAGTTCCGGTTTTGAAAATCCTTGAAAGTAAAGGCTGTTAGAGACAAAGTATGGAATATAGACCCCCAAACGGCTTCAATGCAAAAAAAAAACATGGATATGTATCAGTCGTTACCGGTTTACCTTGATCTTCGATCTCACATCGCCTCTGTAAACAACAAGAGTGCGTTATATATATATATATATATATATATATATATATATATATATATATATATATTCACACAAATTGAATTAAAGTTTGAATTGATATTTTTATCTCCATATATAATAAAATGAATGCAGAAATTCCCCTCTGGACCAAAGTATTGTTGGTTTGCAACAACAGATGCTACATACAAATTCAATACATGTAGCCTAATAGCCACTATCTTATGTAGCTTCTGAACACCATTTTATACACATTCAGCCATAATATTAAAATGCAACATTGCATCCTACGAGCAACACCATCACAATCGCAACAGCTTTAGAGAAAGGAGTCCCCACTTTTCTCTCTAATTATTTAGTCCTACCATTACTACTAGTTGTCACCAGTACAAATTCTTCACGTTCCACAGAATCTGTGATTACACCGACTCTAAATAGCTCAATACATACATATACCTAACATAATCTGTCCTATTTCCAATTCATAAATAATAAAGACTCCCTCGCCAAAGTCTGTCCATTCTGATTGGCTGCACTCTGAAAATTTTCATATTCCGGAATCCAATTCTTCGCTTTATAAACGAACGCTTACTACCATTAAATTATAGCGTCACTTAGAGACATATTAATGCGCCCAGCGTCAAGTTCATTCCATCCTTAGGTCATTACAGTCATGTAAAATTGAAAAATACAAGATAGAGAAAATCGTTAAACGAATATTGAATATTCAGGTTACTTGCTTTCTTTTACAAAGTTTAAAACACGCTATTCACTATAAGAATCTCCTTTGTCGTTGTCGTTCTCGGCGATGTCTTAGTCAACAAAACTAACTAAGTACACAGCCCTTATGATCGATAATATTAAACACACCACGTGTACATTAGTGATGCTTCAAACTGACGCATTACATATATATTTATATATTGACAAGCTTAGTTCCTAAATATTTGCGTCTTTTATATTCAAATTTTTCCTAATAAAAAAACAAACAAACAAAGAATTAAATTAAATTAAAAAATATAAAAGTTTATTTGTTAATTATTTTATCTTTTTACATGAGATTTGACCACACTTATAGGGTTTCCAATGTCATGATAATGAATTTCGCAGGTGACATTGTCGCCGACAAATAGTTTATATGTATTAATGACAAATAGTTTATACGTAATAATTTATGCTTTCCAATGGCCAGCCAAATAGTGCACGTGCGCGCGTTGTTTGGCTTATGACAAGACTATTTGTTAGCTACAATTTAAAATTTTTAGTTTACAGATTACTTAAAAAACTTAAAATGTCATTAGATTAAGGTGAATGTGAAAAGACAATGAGAAACAGCCGATTTGACATTTTTTTAATCTTAAACATTACGTTTTGTAATGCTATATAGACATTACGGCTATATTGAAGATGTTATGTCTGGATTAACTTTATATTTGCGTTTTTTTTTTTTTCATTATTATGCCGAAAAAAATTATGCGTGCGCGTTGTTTGGCTTACGGCAAGACTATTTGTCAGCAACAATTTTAAATGTGTTATTCGTTTATAGATTACTCGAAAAGCTTAAAATGTCATCAGGTTAAAGTGAATGTGAAGATGAGAAACAACATATGTAACTTTTCTTTAACCTTGAACATTACCTTTTGTATTGCTTATACAAAAGTTTAGTCCATATTCTTACGGATTAAACTCTTGCATAAGCAATATCGTCCGAAAAGGTCTTGAGTTACTTGTAAATGGCTGACCGAAACGTGCTCATGAATGTGTAGCGCCATGTTAATGCTTATGTAAAACAAATAAAAAGTATATTTTGCCTTATTTCGGCATTGAGCACTCTTGTATTAACCTCGTTAAAACTTCATTGGTTGCTTTACCTCTGGAAAATATTAATCTGGAATTATATATATATATATATATATATATATATATATATATATATATATATATATATATATATATATATTAGGAAAGTTTATTAGGGGTACAAAATTTATATATGACAGAGAATTCATAAGTCCAGCTCAAATAAACAGAAGTTTATAGAAGCTAGAAATAATTATAAGAGAGTGATAGAGAAAGCTAAGACAGATTACTCTAAAACCACCAGAAAACGCATCGAAGCACAGAAATTAGGAACTCGGGATTTTTGCGTAGTAAACAGCGTAGTAAATAATGGACAGTCAACTATTCCCCCACTAACAAACAATCATGAGGTTGCTTGCACGGCAACTGACAAGGCTAATCTGCTTGCCAGTCGGTTTGCCTCAAACTCCACACTGAACTCGGTACACCACTCGCTCCCTGATTTTCCTCTGCAAACAGACGCCACACTAGACGATTTGAAAATCACCCCTTCTCAGGTACATGCTATTATAAAAAACCTAGACACCTCAAAAGCATGTGGACCAGATCTCACCCCGGCTGTGCTATTAAAAAAATGCTCTGCCGAGGTTGCTCCAGTTCTTTCCAAACTTTACAATAAATGCCTTAACGAATCTTGTTTTCCAGACTAGAAAACCGCCTCTGTGGTACCAGTCTTCAAGACTTCTGGTGAAAGAACTGACCCACTAAATTATCGCCCCATTAGCCTCCTCCCGCTTTTCGCCAAAATATTTGAGTCCTTAGTTAATCAAGCCCTAGTCCAGCACCTAACAGCTGCTAAACTCCTGACTGACAAACAATATGGATTCAGGCAAGCCCGTTCAACAGCAGATATCTTAACTGTAGTTTCTGAACGTATATACCGTTCATTGGACAAAACAGGGGAGGGTAGAGCGGTGGCCCTTGATATATCTAAGGCTTTTGACAGGGTATGGCATGATGGTCTTCTAAGGGAAATTAGATCATATGGAATCACTGGAAGAATTCATAATGTAATTAAATCCTTCTTAAGTAATAGAAAAATCAAAGTTGTCCTCAACGGTCGTACATCCAAACAATATGACATAAATGCGGGAGTACCTCAGGGGTCTATCCTTGGACCTCTATTATTCCTGATATTCATAAACGACCTCCCTGATAAAATTGTTTCGGAGATAGGTATATTTGCCGATGACACCACTCTCTATAACAGATATGAGGAGAAAACAAATGAACACATATCCAAGGAAATGGCAGAAACACTAGAGGATGACCTCCAATCCGTAGTGGAATGGAGACAAAAATGGTTGGTCACATTCAATGCTGCTAAGACTAAGCTTGTTTCCTTCAATAACTACAAGAAACCTTGTCTACCACCAATAGCAATGGCCAAGAACACATTGCCTGAAAGTACTTCTTTTAAACTCTCCGGCCTAACGTTTACAGGGAATATGAACTGGAATAGACACATTGAGAGCATTGCCAAGGCTGCAGCAAGGAAGGTTGGCTCCCTCTACCGTGCTAGAAAACTACTTACGCCCAACAGTATCCTATACCTCTATAAGGCAACCATTCGCCCATGTATGGAGTACTGTTGTCACATCTGGGCTGGTGCATCTGCTGCTTGTCTCTCGCTCCTGGACAGGGTTCAAAAGAGAGTCGCCAACCTGATAGGTCCTGAACTGTCATCTAGGCTTCAGCCTCTGTCCCATCGACGAGATGTTGCATCCCTCTGCCTGTTCTACAAATACTTTAATGGTGAATTCTCTGACGAACTGCAAACACTTGTACCTCCCCGAAGTAACTACCCCCAACAAACCCGACAAGCTACTAAGTCTCATCCCTTTACAGTAGAGATCGTTAGGTGCAAGAAAGCTTTTTACTCCAATAGTTTCTTCCCCAGAACTGCGGGTCTTTGGAACTCCCTTCCGGGATTCTGCTTTCCCAACTGCAATGATATGCAGAAGTTCAAGTTTAATGTTAACAAACATCTTTCTACTCATCTCCCTTCATAATGACCCCGCTAATTAAGTCCCTAATAGTAGCCCCCTGCTTCAAAGTGGCACTGTGCCTTGTTTGGGGTGAAAATTGAATAAAAAAAAATAAATAAAAAAAAATAAAAAGAATAGAGTTCTTTTTAACCCTAACCTGAGACATTTTTCGCCATCCTCATCAGGGGTAAACGATGGCATTTTTTTTTTTAAGAAAGTACGGGGGAGAAATTAAAAATAAGATGAAAATGAGAAGGCCATATTTACAATTACCATATATGACGTTCTCATTTTCACCTTACTTTTAATTTCTTCCCCCTACATTCTTTTTTAAAATCCAAATGCCATCGTTTACCCCTGATGAGGATGCTGAAAGATGTCTCAGGTTAGGGTTAATAAGAACTCTATTCTCTGTCAAAGGGTTAAAAAAAACAACTCTTCTCTGTCATATATATATATATATATATATATATATATATATATATATATATATATATACTTAGCCTGAGATAGCTTGGCCTAATAAGGCTGTAGCTAAAATATGTATGCACATATGTAGCCAAAATATTTGGGGCCATAAACATTTATACTAAATAAATATATAGTTTTACTTATTATTGAACACTATTATAGAAATACAGAAATAATTTCCTGGATGAATGTAATGTTGCAATTGCTTAATGTTATATTTTGTTAAAAGTTTCTAAACGTGTTTTTCCACTTTTTATAGGGTGGTTCGTCTGCACCGTGGAGCAAAGACACCGGTTCCGTTGGTGCAGTATTAAGACGTAAGTACCGCACATTATTACCCATTCATGAAATGAGTTCCAGCACAGCTCTCGAATCCATTGACGCTGCGAAAATCAACGAAGCGCTACTTCACACGCGTCCAATTAAATAAAATCATCCACATGAGCGAATGTTACACGAGCTGCCAACGTGTTTGCATGGCACTTAATACCCGTCGTTATGGCGGCTGATTAATGCGTTGCAAATGTCGGCAGTTTATGAGAAAATAATTCCCATTTTTAATACAGTAATCGAAATAGGAAGTTGACTTGGTAATAAACTAAGAAGAGTAGATTAAAAAAAAATTAGGGAGAATACATTAAACGAAAATATTAGAGTACAGTTTGGAGGAAACGAGTAGAAAATGAGTAATTTTATTGAGTTGGTGATTTTGATTGTACTCGATGAAATTTATCCGAAAATAAAAGTTCATGAAAGGTCACCGGTTGCAACTAGAATCTTTTACTAGATTAATATTGATTAGCAGCACCCGTGGAAATTCCACGGTAGTTGAACATTTTTAAAACACATTGTAAACAAAATGAACAAAGGAATAAAAGAAAACAAATAACGACGAATTTAAAACAATTTTGTCAGTAAATTCTTTTTTTTTTTTAACTTTTTAAAGCTAAAAATTGATTTTAAAAAAAATTTAGATTTTTTAAATGAAAATTCAACACACAACACATATTCTTTCTGAGTAATTTTTAATATAAATTATAAAGGAACATATGTCACTTGCACTTTCTTTTTAATTTTAAAAAGAATTTAGATTTTTTAAATGAAAATTCAACACACAACACATTTTTTTTCTGAATAATTTTTAATATAAATTATGAAGGAACATATGTCACTTGCACTTTCTTTTTAATTTAAAAAGAATTTAGATTTTTTAAATGAAAATTCAACACACAACACATTTTTTTTTCTGAATAATTTTTAATATAAATTATAAAGGAACATATGTCACTTGCACTTTCTTTTTAATTTTAAAAGAATTTAGATTTTTTAAATGAAAATTCAACACACAACACATTTTTTTCTGAATAATTTTTAATACAAATTATAAAGGAGCATGTGTCACTTGCACTTTCTTTTTAATTTTAAAAAAATTTAGATTTTTAAATGAAAATTCAACACACAACACATTTTTTTTTCTGAATAATTTTTAATACAAATTATAAAGGAGCATGTGTCACTTGCACTTTCTTTTTAATTTTAAAAAGAATCTATAAAAAAAAACTTACAGTCTCTTCTGAATATGACTTTTTTTTAAATTATAAAATAAAACAGCCAATTTGAAACCGTAAACGGACAAACATGTTTTTTTGTTATTGTTTCGAAAATTTTTGGAGACAAAATCGTTTTAATGATTTTGAACTGATAAAGAGCGACTATAAAGGGAGGTAATTCGTTTTTCATTAATTAATATTTGCGATAATGATTTCTTTTTCTTTTTTTGTTAGTGACACCGGACGCCGACCAAGTAAATTAAGATTTAGATTCAAATACTGTTGCTCTTTTGTTATGAAATCTGGTAAAACTACAGTTTATGAAAAAATTAGCAGGATTACCTGGCATCGCCCGGGAGTCCTGATTTCCATAAAGCACATAGATTACAGGGGGAAAAAGCAAAACGAAATAATCTGCATAAAATTGCCATTTGAAATGTTTCAGTTCATTTTATGGCAAAATTAAAGTAAGAAGATTTTCCGGCATCTAGGGATATCTACAGTAAAGGGGTGGGATTTTGCTGTCTGTCAGTTACTTGGAAATATGTAATCTTTTAAGGTTAATATTTACAACAGTCACACAATAGATTTTATTGAATGCATCTGACCAAGAGGTTTTGATTCTTGCTCTCTATCTGATAGCATATTTGGAAGTGAAGAATTAGATTAAACAGTTGTGAATATTTGTCTTTGAATTGCTTTATGCTTTTCAAAAACAAGAATTTTTTGGTCGTAATAATAATATGTTTACGTTCTACGTAATGAATCCATTCCCTGATTGCTTTAGCTTCTCTATCAACTAGAGGGCGTTTGTGATACTATTGACGCCCCCCCCCATTTCAAGTATTAGAAAGTAAAAAAGAAGAAAAAAAGACATAACAAGAAAAAGTTTATCAGCAGAACAAAGGCATAGAAAGTTGTTCACAAAGAAACACAAATGAAAGCTAACATAGGATTAATTAATCAAGGTGAACGGAAAAAAAGGATAAAACAAAAGGTCAGATTTGAGAGCTAATTTTAGACGTGACGGTGAGTTTTACAACAGCTGCAGATAGTCTTGGGTAGAGACTTGCGGGAGGAGGGGCTAGGAGTATCCAAGCCCCTGCCCCTTTTCTCCTGTCTTAAAAGTAAAGTGCCCTTTTCAGAGGAATGTATCATAGGCCAGTACTCTACAGAGATATGTTTTATTTTCACTTGAGCATCTGTCCTGAAAAAGTTCTTTGCACATCATTGATCTTAGGTTTGCAATGGTTGACGACAGTTACAGTTGACGACATTGGCCAGTCTGGATTGTCGAATACAAATTGGGGTTCAGCGCACATCGAGATAAGCTGATGAACATGGCCTCAACAGATTAGGTAGATGTGGACTTTAGTATACAGAGGGTCGATGGTGTTACACACACACTCAGAGTGCAACTGATACCTATCTCACAGAAGATATGTTGCAAGTTTGTCTCTGCTTTATCATTATTTTCATGGCAAGTGCTCGACTGAGCTTCAATCTATGGTCCCCCATCGCCAAACCTTCACAAGAAACACCTGTCTAGCTGAAAACACTATCAATAATTCCCCCCACTCTTTATCTGTGCCTAAACCTAAACGTAGATTCCATGAACAAAGATTCTTTCTTAGAAGTGCATTTCTGTGGAACTGTTTTCTGTTTTCCTGCTTTCCAGCTAACTACAATCTGATTGTCTTCAAGTCCAATGTAAACAAGTTCTTGATGAGCTGTTCCACTTAAGTTAACAAATTTACCGAATTTCCATTACTAACGATTACTATATTGTTCAATTGACACTCTTAACCCTTATCCTCGAGTGGTCTCTGGACCTTGATAAGTGGTGATGCCTATGTAAAAAAAAAAAATGTGCTTTGTGATTGTTTTATCTTAGATTTTTGTACTTATGAACCCATACACATTCCCCTCGGCGACTGTCAATGTGAAAGACAACGACGACACAGCCAGAAGATGAAAGAAAAGAAATCCATGACATACAACATTAGGGTCGGCGATCGTTGTCGAGCGGAGTAGCACATGGTTTTATTATACATTTTCATACCGGAGGATTTAAAGTTATCGACCAGAATGCAAGTTATCGACAAGAAGCCTGTGTCCTTGATTTAGCATTGCAGCTAAGCTCACAGAGCTAACATCACTTTCGATTTCAACAGTTTTTTCCTCTGTATTGCAGAAGTTAGGAATGGATGGGGTAAATTAAAAAAAACTTTTGCAATTAGTAAGATTGTTATCAGTGTCAAACAAAGACAAAGTCTCAGACATATGCATAAAAGTGAAACATGGTTAGGGTTAGAGTTGAGGACATGCGTTTCATGGAGAAAAATGATATGAGAATGATATGATGTAATGTGAGTTTTAAAAACAGGCTTAGATCTGATAACGTCAGAGGAAGATTAAATCTGGATGGGATAGGAAGATTTGTGCAACACAGGAGACTTTGTTGGTATGGTCACGTTGAAAGAATGGATGAGAGTTCTTGTGTTAACAGATGTAGAACAGTTGAGGTGACAAGGCAACGTGGGGGGAAGTAATAAGAATGGATTGAGAAAGAGGGATAAATAGAGACCTGGCCAAAGATAGGTTAGCTTGAAAGTTAATTTCTAAAAGCCATCCTGTGCATGCCAACATTTAAAATGGATGTTGAACCCAATATGATGATGATCTATAGTTTGTACTACAGTTTTTACTATTTCCCTTTTCAAATATTCAATCAATCACGTCAAGAATCCTTAGTTTTTCTGAATTCTTTACTACAAACATCTTTGTCAAACATCGCTATCGTCAGATCTTCCAGAGTCTTCTACAAGTTTGTCGATGTAATTGTGATGATGTTTTCTGAATCGATCTTTACTGTATAATAGATTCCATTAGCTGGAAACACTCACAAGTTTTGACTTGATTCTCCAGGAGTGATCAGCTATACAACCGTGTGAATCGCTCTTGACAACTGCCGACCCAAACATTTATATCTCATGGTTTTAGAAAAGAGGAAAACTACTCTGAATGTGTGTGATACCGTCCACATCTTGGCTAAATTGTAGTGTATCAACTAAGGTCCAATTGAGATAATTTGTCTGTTGAGGCCATCACTATCATTCAGTTGCCTTTGCTAAAGCTTGCCCTATCTGCTCTAAGCCGCAAACTGTTGTCAACTGAAATTATTTTTTTAGTAAAACTTACCATTTCAGGTCCGCACATCTGCATTGGTATCTTCCTATCTATCCATCTATCTATCCATCCATCTATCTATCTATCTATCTATCCATCTATCCATCTATCTATCTATCTATCTATCTATCACATAAAATGTGTGCATGTGTGTGTGTTCACTATGGACTTGGAAATGGCTGCGCAGATTTTTTAGAAATTTCACATGAAGGTACTTGATGTGTTCGGGAGTGTTTTGACGTAGGTTCTGTATTGGAATGCATCTGATAAGTATTGAAAATCGATAATCACAAAAATTTGATTAGAAATGGAAGTCCGATTTACACCAAAGTGAACGTTTTTATGCAACATCACAAGTGTTTTTGAAAAGTTTTATCACTGCACAAGCAGAAAGGCCCAACATATAAATTCAACCGTCAATTCTTTTATAAGGTAGGGACGCGTTCAAAATGAATGTTTCCTGATACCTGACTTTTGTACGTTTTGTAGTAATTCAAGTGATTATGTAAAAATAGTTTCATAAAATCAATGGTTCTTTGATAAGATAGTTCTGTAATTTCTTAATAATTCATTGGTCATTTAATTTCAGTTTCCGAGTCAGAAGATGAACCAAAAAAATGCAAATGCCCAAGCAAATGTGAGGTGAGTGACTTTCAAAATAGTACTTTCATATATTTCTCTATTGAAAGATGTCAATTTATAGGCATCGCTTAAGTACCATTGATAATACGCGCACACTGGCCAGATTTTATATTCCTGTTCCACAATCACAGCATAATTTTTGTTTATTTTCCTTTTGAAAAAAAGTTATTTCTCGAAATTTATTAGAGATATTTACCATTCCAGTTGTATGAAACAGTAAGTTCATATTTACTGATTTTTATGTGAAAGATTTAGAAAAATAAAAAGGTGTACAAAAATGTTTAATCTGAATATGACCTTCGTTCGTTTTTCTGTTTTTTTGTTCATATGCCACGTCATTTCAGCATCCTGGCATTCTACATTGCTTACAGCTTTCTTATCCACTTACTTGTTTACTAGCAATGCTTCAAGAAAACTACCTATCTCTTTTATATGTTGTTTATGTTAATAAATAAAAAAATTGTTTGAAACATTATCAATGATGCATTTTTATAAGGTTATACCTATGAAATGACGGCTTTTAATGAACATATATATATATATATAAAAATAAATTATTCATATATATATAAAGAATAACAGTATAGCTACATTCCAAAATCCAAATATTTAGTATTTGTATAGATTTATTTGCTTTCCCACGAAAGCAAAATGTGACACAAGGTCGTTTGGAAGTAGGCAAAAATGAAATTTGAAGATAGAAGAGTTTCCCCTTGTTTGTTTTTTTTTACAAAGTAGTCAGCACTTATCAAGGCCCGGAAGCCACTCGGGGATAAGGGTTATTGCGTGTACAGTACATTAGTATTGTAGATTTGATAAAGTGTCTTACTTAAGAGAGCTGTTCATCAGGAATTTGTTTATGTTGGACTTGAAGATATCCAGGTTGTAGTCAGGTGGGAAACAGACAACCGGAACAGGGTTCCACAAGCGTGCACTTCTAAGAAAGAAGCGCTTTATTCATGGAATCTACATTTTGATTTTGGCACAGATAAAGAATGGGGGAAATTTTTGACAGTCGTTTCAGCTAGATGGGTGTTTATCGTGAAAGATTGATGAGGGGGGGACCATAGATTGGAGCTCAGACGAGCACTTGGCATAGTAGTAACAATAAAACAAAGACAGGCTCGCAACATCTCTCCTATGGGAGAGAGGTTGCAGGGAAGAGAAAAGGGCATCACCCACTAAGCCACAAAGCCTATTTTGTACTCTGTCAAGGCAGGATAGGCTGTTTTTAGCAGCTCCTGCCCAGATGTGGCAACAGTACTCCATCCTTGGACGTACTTGGCTTTTATATAGATAGAGAATTGCATCAGCGGTGAGATATCTTGTGGAGCAGTAGAAGGATCCTACTATTTTTCCAGCGACCTTGGCAACTGACTTGATGTACGTGTTCCATTTCAGGTCAGGAGTAAAGGTCAAGCCCAGAAGCTTATCAAAACATGGGGCCTCACCTAGACGAGAGCCAATTGATGGGGATCAGAGCGTTGATGATGTAAAGAAAGGAGCTTTGTTTTAGATGCATTAAAAGTAACCAGCCACCTCCTCCCCCACTGTACCACGCGCTCAAGATCAGAGAAGAGAGAATTAGAGAGAGCTTTGTCATTTATGGCCTTTGATGTGTTGCCATAGATGGTCATGTCATCAGCATAGATGTCAACGAATGATTTAAGTATGTGTTTAGGGAGATCATTGATGTATATCAGGAAGAGAGTTGGGGCCAGGATGGACCCATGAGAGACTCCAGCATTAATACTGCAGGCCTCTGATTTTTGTCCATCGACCACTACTCTTATAAGCCTATCAGAGAGAAATGATTTAATGATTTAGAAAACATTTCCAGTTATACCGTAGCTGGAAATCTTGTCAAGTAGGCCCTTATGCCATACCTTATCGAAGGCCTTTGATATGTCAAGAGCAATTGCCATAGAGAGGAAGCCTTTGTCAAGAGATTCGCTAATCCTATGAGATATAACAGTTAGCACATCTGCTGTAGATCTGGCAGAACGGAAGCCATATTGCATGTCACTAAGGTTATTTCTGCTGAGGTGGTTGACTACTTCTCTATTTAATATGGATTCCATCAGCTTACTCATGACACACAGGAGACTTATTGGTCTGTACTGAGAGGGAGATGACTTATCACCTGAATTCTTAAATACAGGGCATACTGATGAGGTTTTCCAGGTTGTTGAGAAGCACTTCTCTTTAAGGCAAAACTTAAAGAGTTTTGTAAGTATGGGGGAAAGTTCTGGTTGAAGCTTTTTCAGCACAATGATTGGAATGCTGTCAGGGCCAGTCGCTTTACTGGAATAAAGGTTCTTGATTAGCTTGGTGACCTCACGCACAGATATTTGTATGTTGCAGAGTATGTTGTCCGTTATAGGAGGAAATATGGGGAGTTGATGGCTTTCGTCGCATAGGGTAGAATTAGCTGCAAAGTTCTTGGCAAATAGTTTGGCCTTGTCTGATGCTGACAAGATGACCTCAGGTCCATTGATGATGGTTTTATTTTATTTTTTTTTTTTTACACGGTGGTCACCACTTATCAAGGCCCGGAAGCCACTCAGGGATAAGGGTTATTGCAAGTACAGTACGTTAGTGTGAAGATTTAATGAAGTGTTTACTTAAGGGGGCGGTTCATCAGGAATTTGTTTACGTTGGACTTGAAGACATCCAGGTTGTAGTCAGGTGGGAAGCAGGCAGACGGAACAGAGTTCCATAGGCGTGCAGTTTAAGAAAGAAGCTTTGTTCATGGAATCTACCTTTTGATTTAGGCAAAGATAAAGAGTGGGGAAAATTTTTCACAGTGGATTCAGCTAGACGGGTGTTTTTCGTAAAAGATTGGCGAGGGGGGACCAGAGATTGGAGTTCAGACGAGCACCTGTCATGGAAATAACAATAAAACAAAAATCTGGGATAGAACGCACACTTCTGTTCAGGTCCTGTTTGCTATTTGCCAAAACTGGTGGGAACCAAGCTGCTGCTCAGCTACTTTGGATTTAACGGACTGAGCATATAGCTCTCTTGCATTTTGTATTACTCTTTTGCAGTGGTTGCAAGCAGTCCTGAAAGTAGCTTTAGTCTCAGTGCATCTATTACATTGGTATCCATGGAAAAAGTTATTTCTGTGCACGATGGCAGCAGCACATTCTGGGGAGAACCATGGCTGGCTGTTAGGTTTTTGTTGGAATTTTTTGATGGTATGAATCAGTCTATGCCTACAATTAGCCATTCGGTCAGGTCTGATACTATAGAGGATACATCCTTTTTAAACATGGAATGCAGGGGTAGATCAGATATAAGTGTACGGAAGCTATCCCAGTTAGCCGTAGAGTATCGATATACAGTATGGTGGAGAGGTATATCTGAAGACTTATTGCATTTCGTTTTTATCTTAACTGATACAACCGAGTGGTCAGAAGATTCCAGAGGAGGCAGAACAGAACTTGAACATAGCTCAGGGGAAGTTGTGAGAAAAAGGTCTAGAAGGCTAGCATACTGACTGGAAGTATCGGGCACTCAGGTGGGTTCGTGAACAATCTGGGTGAGGTCATAGGCAATGGAAAAATTATGACAGAACCTGCCCTCATCATCTGTCTTGTTAGAGTAGGTCAGCCATTCCACATTGTCGACATTGAAGTCACCACAAATGTGGATGTTAGCTGAAGGGTGAGCAGACATAAGGGCAAATTAAGTGTAGCATCAGAACAGATACTACACTTTAGATCTCAGCCCGAAGGTCAGATCCTACTTTTTCTATTTTGTATGTGAAACAAGGGAAGATCTACTAATTAAGTGAAAGACTTAAAAGAATGTTATGGAAAGTCAGAGTGAATGTTAGCAAAATCAAAGACTTATGATCAGTGGTTAAAAAACTGTTAGTTTATAGAAATAAAATCGAGTGCAACTCATTTTTTTTTGTGATGTTTGTAAGCATTGAGTACACAAGGAATGCAGTGGAATTGTTTGAGAAATGATAGGCAGTTTGTATGCAAGAAGTGTAAGACAATGAAGATGAAGGAACACTCAGATGGGAATAAAGTACATTTAGATGATAAGGTTATTGAGATTGTTCAGAAGTTTTGTTATTTTGGAGGAAGCAGTATTGCTAGTATAATTGCAAGAATTAGGAGTGCATTTGTTGCATATAGATATGTGGCGACGCATATTTGAAAACATACACGCACATTCCAGATAGAGTTGATCTACATTTTTGCGTCCCATAAAAATGACTGAAATTGTAATTAAATAAAAACAAAAAACATTCAAAGATCAGAAGTTATGAATTGCACGATGCAACATAGAAAAGAAGAATGTGTGATATCTTGTGTTTACAAGTCCAGGAATGTGGATTTATGACATTATGACAATTAAGCTATACAGAGACTTTTCCATATATATTATATATGTGTGTGTGTGTGTGTGTGTGTGTTTACTTACTCCATCGAAATTGACCTAAAAAGATGATTCTCTAATGCTCACACTTATATTCATATTTATATGAAATAACGTTTCAGCCAATGAACTTTAGAAACAAAAGAAATAAAAAAACGTCGTAAACTGGAATGTTTAAAAAGAGAATGAAAAACGTATCAATTAGTATAGAAAGAAGAAACGAAAAAAAAAAGAAAGTAAAATCACATTATAGGAATAGAATGAAAGATTTTTTTTTCTTAATTCATTTATGACTGCGGAGAGGTGTTGTTGGACTGGATTTTTGCTGTCTTCCTTCGAAACACTTGAAATTATTTCATCCAGCAGTTTTATAGTCACTAACTTTTGTGTGACTGTACACACACACACACACACACACACACACACACACACACACATATATATGCTCCCTATCTTGTGTTGAGCATGTTGAGCATATTGGGGAGTGAAATAACTGCCGCTAGCATATAAAGCAATGCTTTTTGTGTAAACACATAGAGCTTAGGTGTTTGGACAATGTTTAATCATTGTAATTTCACATACTCATCTTAGCAGCAGCCAAATAGCATAATGATTAGAAACGCTGACTGTTGCCGAGGCGGTCGAGTTTCAACCTTAGCTTGAGGTAGTTGCTAGTCTAGCCACACCCAAAAGTTGTGATACAGCGAAACAGTCTATCTGTGGACGACTATATATATATATATATATATATATATATATATATATATATATATATAGTAAGTTAATAAAATATATATGACAATTAAGCTACACAGAATATTCTGCATTTCATTCTCATGAGAATTTGTCGGGCGTATTCTGTGTAGCTTAATTGCCATATATATTTTCATAACTTAACTACCTAGTTCTACCTATGAAGCACTGTTGAAGTAAATACTGAAAAATTTATGCATAAAATTATACCTTTGTATATTAATTTATGTGATTAAATGAATTAATCATATATATATATATATATATATATATATATATATATATGATTACTTCATACACACACACATCTGTCTTCATTATAAAGGGAGGATTTTTTTTTTCATATTAATGTGTTAACTTGGTGGCGCCAATTTTAGTTTTTTAATTTTACTATTTTGTATTCTACAGATTGAAAGGAAAACCAAACTGATGGAAGCCAAATTTTATGAAGAAAAACTTCAGCTTCAAAAAAAACATGACTTGGCACTTCAAAAGGTAAGAATTTCCCAAGAGGGGATGATTTTACTTTTTAGCATGACTATCGACATCTACATCAGTTAGTCTGGCATATTTACAGTTTTAGGAGCCACTTTTCATCTTTCAACCGTAACTTGATCCTATCGTCTTTGCTTAATTTATCCCCCCCCCCTACTAGTCATCATATTGGATTATCCTTTTCAACATCACGATCACATTGATTTCTTAATCAATCTTACATGTACGGTTAATCTTTTCTTGCCATACTTTTGTGTGTAATTGCTTTTTTACTATAAGTTACAAAATAAAAGGCAAATATTGGTCTGTCTTGCTAAAAGAAGAAATTACATTTCCAAATCGATTTAATCGATTTTCATATTTAATCCGTTCAGCAGTTTTTGTTTTGATTACAAATATCATAGAGGAAGTCATAGTAGTTAACCTTGCATGGTCTCTGATCTTAATATCGCTATCCTAATCACTGAGCACTCATTTTATTTTTTCGATATTCACTAGTGAAAAAGTAGACACTTTTTTTCTCTTCTTTATTTCATTGCCTTGGACTGACCAACTTTGATTCTAGATAGAGGAAAGAAGTAGAAAAGAAAAATGAGCAGTCTGGTTTATATATTTAATAGCACCATAATTTCATACCTGTTACTGTGGGTGAGATAAAGTTAGTGAGTTAGAACCTCAGCCAAATTATTTTTATTCTAATTTTGTCCCCAAATTAACTTAAATATTTTGAATTGAGGATTTAGTTTTACTTTAAATTTTCTATAATCTATGCAATTTACAGAAATTAGGGTTCCATGCAACACCAGGTAGCCCTGCAATCTATTACATAAAACACAGTTGTCTCAGTGTATGTGTGTCCAACTAAAAGTCGAAAACAACAAAACAAACTCTCACAAAGTTAGTATATTCTTGATTGGCGTTGCCTCGGATAAATAATGTGTATCTAAAATTTAGAAAAGAAATTATACATTCTCTAGAAGTAAACTGGACCAGGTTTCGTCAGGGAGGCTTGGCTTTTCAAGGTTATTATGTACTAATATGGAAAGGAAATGCTTACTCATTATTTGAGGAATTTTTTATATAAAGGAGAGTTATCTGTATGTGTGTGTGTCCAGAGAGGAATGGGCTCTACAAAAGAGAAATAGGGGTGGAGAGAGAAAGATAGGGAGACAGATAGAGAGAGATAGAAGTTTTAATAGAAATAGGTTACTTTTGCTGTAGGCAACGCCGGGTAGCCCTGCTAGTTAATAACAATTGACAAGATATATGTCTTCTGTGTCTTTCTATCTGATCACAACCCACCCTGATTTAACAGTTAAGAAATGATGAATGAAATGAGAAATGGTGGGAGGAAAGTGATGTACTAAACATGAAGTACTCATGAGAGAAAAGTAAAGGGAAATAACTCGGTGGTCTTATGCCACTAGTGTTTTGCGAGAATTTGTTTCTGCTTGGAAGTGGTGTTGACATTATTCCAAATGCATGATTAGGGTGACTTATGTCTCTAAAATAAACGTTCTGTCAGTCAATTACCATGTTTCTTATTGAGTCCCTATCATTCGTAACTGCACCATTGTTGAAGAAGTCGAACCGCTCAAATATCTGAGCTCAATCTTTACAGCTGCAGAGTAATGATGAGAAAATCTTCACACACTGAAGGTCTTCAACAGGCCTACGACACATGTATCTGTTTATCCAATCAAATTTCAAACCGTATCATTATCCATGCAAGATGCCACGCCACCAGCATCACAATCACAGAGACTCTTCTCAAAAGGAAACTTTGTTGGTTTGGTCATATTCTTTAACATTTTGAGAAGGAATTTATTCACAAATTAATAACTTCAATCCCACTCACTGGCTGACAGGAAGGTCAACTAATGACATTGATTGAAATAGTAAAGACAGATATGGAACTGGTGGCTGGTTCCTGCATTTTGCATGTTTGCCGCTGAGACCGAAAATGGCTAAAGTATGCCAGGAACTCAACTGCTAATCGATATGGGATGAAGTGAACTCATTTGGATTCAACTCAACTCAATGCAGGTGAATGCTTTTACAGTTACAGAGGATTTGTTTTACTACAATCTTATGATGATGATGATGATCTGACCACATGTTAAATTTAGTCTTGTTATTCAGCCTCATCATCATCATCATCCGATTTTGGTATTTAAAGTGTATTCAGTGCCCCAGACTCTAGGCTACGCAACAGCAGACACACCTGCTCTTCATATGGTCCGAACAAAGGATTGATATCAGTCATATTTCATGCAGTGAAATCACTTTTTATGCAATCAGACCAGGTTTTCCTTGGTCTACTAAATATCCTAATGCCTGAAGTATCCAGGCGTGTTATGGAGTGGATGTTAGAGATGGTACGCTGTACATGGACAAACCATCTGATACACCAAGTACGTAAGGCATCCCAAATCTCACCAATACAAAACTCTGATGAAGAACAGGTGAAGGAATTCTTTCCTCTAGTTTGTTGATGCACACCTACCTTATCATATGGAAGCTGTTATAAATCAGAAGTATTTGGGGCCCATGTCTCATTGCCATGCAAGATGGCAGAATGAACACAAACTGAAAAGACCTTGCATTGAACCCTGAAAGAAATGTGCCTAAATTAAGGATTGGTAACAGCTTCCTGAACTTACACCCATTAATACAATAGCGAACAGTGTTAGCATGTTTGCAATCATCACCAGCATTCAAGATGTCACCCAAGTAGTAGCAGAATGTAATTTTAATTATTAATAATTTTATTCAGATAATTTAGTATCATGATCATTCTATACATATCTAATATTGTACTAAAACTGAGTTAATTAATATTTATTTCCCTAAATTCTTTTTCTATATATTTTAGTTACATTCAATGTAGCCGTTTTCAGCCTCAATCACTACCTTGATATGGGTCTGGAACTGGGAGCATGCCTTTTCCACAAGCGCTGGCAGAAGCTTGGAGAATATTCGGTAAATGGTGGTGATCAGGCTGCTTTTGGTGTTGTGGGAGGTCATGTTGGTGATGTTCTTGACGTATAACCAAATGGCAATTTTTAGTTTGGTTTTAATTCAGAGTTTCTTAGTCAGCAGGTTCAGATCAGAGGAGGAGAATGGCCAGTGAGAGAAGGGTACAAAGTCTTAGCATTCCATCTGAAGCCAAGCCTGGGTCTCTTTGGACTTGTGGGCTGGCACCGAGTTCTGCAGCCACACCCAAGTGCCACACTCTAGTGTTGGCTTTCAAGCCGACTTCGAAGATGTGAGGTTGCATAATGTGGCACTCACGTGAAGCAACACCAAAAGCCATATCCGTGGCTATAAATTTCGTTTTCATCACCCTGGGCATGCCCTTGTTATTCATGGCAATTTAGCAATGCATTTTGAGGGTGCTGGCAATTGTCCTGTTGTCATAACTTGGATTGATAGAGAGCATGAGTTGTACAGTGGTGCATCTCCGATCTCGTTTGTTGAAGATTGTGTCACTTTCAGACATGATAGAAGGCTCTTATCGCTTTGGGATTAGTACACAACTGGCCAACTAGTAGATGGTCTGCAACCCCAAAAAAAGAAAACCGATTTTCATAAAACAGAAATGGAATCATGTCGTTTTTTTTCTAGGGTGACAATTTTATCGTTCCATCCTGTAGTTGACTTGACCATTATCACTCACTAACCAATTAGCCCCACCCCCTAATGTATGGGAGGGACACAAAAAATAAAAACTACTAAACAATAATACAGTTGAGAATGTACTTTTACGAGATACACAAGATTTACTAAGATTGGCTAAGAACAAAGCGTAGTATCTATTCTGATACAATACTTCATCTGTTTTTGTTCTTAGTCAGTAATTCGATGCTACCAGATCAGGTTGTCTGAAGATACTGGTTTCCTAACCTAAAACAGACCAAACATTGATGCTATTATTTTTTCTTTTCTTTTGCAAAACTCAATTATGTTCTGCAAAGTCAAACAAAAACAATTTTTTTCTCTACAGAACAATGAATCCAAACACCATTATTAAATATTTGAAAATATCAAGAACTTGAAGCATAAAATTTTTTCCAAAATTATTGGAAGTGGCATTAAATAATTCGAAAAGGGTTGATATGCAGTAAAACAAAACAACCAAAGCTCAGTCTGTGAAAGAGAAATCGTTTGGCAATTTTTAGTTTGGTTTTAATTCAGAGTTTCTTAGTCAGCTGTTGAGTTAATAACATCATTTTCTGTTGTTTTTCTCCAAAAATATTTCTTTCATCAAATCTACACAATTTTAATATCACATGAAAGGTTTGTAAATTGTGTTTGCATTTTGAAACTGTTACACTGTGAGTTTCTCCTCGGTCCGGCAACAGCTGTGCATGTTTAGGCCTAATCTGTTAAGTTGGTTAATAAGACGAGGACGGATTATGGAATGCAAACATGATGAATAATGCGCCGGAAGAGAAGAAAGGCCAAGCGGAATTACCGATGCCTTTGAAGTGGCCGCCTCTGGCAATGTTTGTAGAGCCGTATTTAACAACAACAATCAAAAACTATGAAGCATTGATGTTTTTTTCATTGCATTAATTCAAAGAGAGAAAAAAACATTTATCGTTGCAGTGTTTGTCATGTATGCTTTTACTTACCTGGCCTCCCTCTCCCATTCACAGCGGCAGAGTTAGACACAAGGTCAGTAAATGGAATCCAGTTCCGTCTCCCTGCAACAATAAAATGATGCACTGTGCACAGATATAAAAAAAATTTTTTCTTTCTTTTTTTTACATAGGCATCACCACTTATCAAGGCCAAGAGGTCACTCAAGGATAAGGGTTAAAGAGTTTACAGTAGACATTGGACAATATAGTAATCATTAGTAATGAAAATTTGGTAAATTTGATAACTTATATAGAACGGCTCATCAAGAACTTATTTACGTTAGACTTGAACACAACCATATTGTAGTCAGCCGGAAAGCAGGAAAACGGAAGACATAAATGGTAGTGTCGTCAGCATAAATGTCTACAAATGATGTAAGGATGTGATTTGGAAGATCATTAATGTAGATCAGGAAAAGAGTTGGGCCCAGTCATGTTTGGACCCTGTCGACATTCCCTGGTAAGTGCTCCTCCGATGATCAGCAATAAATAAACCACTCCCAGAGGAGGAGGTAATTCCTGGAAAGATAGCGTTTTTTAACGTTTTTACCAAAGTGTAACCCTTAAAATAAATGTGTCAAATAAATCCTTCTGCAAAAGCAAAATTATGCAGCCTACCTTCGTTTATTTTTATCACGACTTGTAAAGTACGTGTTTAGGTCCAACAGATAAAGTACGTATTTAGGTCCGACAGATAAACATGTGATACACAGTTGTTGTTTCACAACGTTTCAGCCAACTATTCCTCTGGCCTTCGTCAGGTGGTAACCGCAATGGGATAGGAACTCCGAATCTCCTAACTGCATTCTCAGCAATTACTGCCATCCATAGTTGTCGTCTCACCACGTTTTTGGCCAAGTCACCCTCTATTTTCAGACAATTCTCACCTGGAACAGTAGAGACTCAACGTCTCTATCCACTGCACCACAGGCCTGCAGTTAGGAGATTTGGAGTTCCTATCCCGTCGCGGTTACCACCTGACGAAGGCCAGAGGAATAGTTGGCCGAAATGTTATGAAACAACAACTAAGAAAGATGAGGATAATAGTCTGCAATAAATTAATAAATAATACTCATCTTAATAATGAATTCCAATTAAGTAATATATATGTGTAATACACAGATACACATTTATTGTATGACAACAGCGACATGACATACACCACACCAAGAAACAAACATGATGACATCTTTAGTTAATTTTAGATCCTGGGTGATATTACAGTTAGCATATCAGCACTAAATCTAGTAGAACAGAAACCGTAATACATGTCACTGAGTAGGTTGCTTTTGCTGAGGTTGTTGACTCCATCTCTAGTTATCACAGATTCAAGAAACTTACTCATGACACACAGGAGACTGATCTCAAGGATTTTTAAATACAGAGCAGCCTGGCAAAGGTAACATGGAAAAACCGCTTTGCAAGAATGGAAGCTAGTTTTGATTAAAGAAAGCTTTGTCAGCACTATGATTGGAATGCTGTTAGGGCCAGTTGCATTACTTGAATCAAAGTTTTTGATAAGTTTGGTAACATCACAGACGGATATATGGATGTTGCACAGTGTATTACAGTCATGGGAGAAAATACAGGAGGTAGGCGGACCTGATCCCAAAGGGTGGAATTTGATGCAAAGTTCTTAGCAAAGATTTTGGCTTTGTCAGACGTTGACAAAATTACTTCAAATCTATTAATGATGGTTAGGATGGAGGACACACACATCTGTTTATGACCTTGTTTGTTATTTGCCAAAACTCAGCGGAACAAAATTGCTGCTCAGCTACTTTAGACTTGACGGACTAAACATATGATCATCTCGTGTACTTTATTACCTTTTGCAGTGGTTGCTGGCAGTTCTAAAGAGAGCTTTAGTTTCAGAACATCTATTTTATTGAAAACACTGGAAATACAAATTTCTGTGTGCATTGGCAGCAGCACATTTTAGAGTGAACCATGGCTTGCTATTTGATTTTTGTTGGAATTTCTTGGAGGATACGAAACAGTCTATACCGATCGTTAATCAGTCAGTCAGGTCTGGTAATATAGAGGACACTTTCTTTTTAAACATGGAATGTAGAGATATATCAACTATAAACGTTCAGAAGTTATTCCAATCAATACACTGTACAATGAAGAGGATTTATTACATTTTGTTTTTATTTTGAGACAATCGGGCGATCAGAAGATCCTAGTGGAGACAGAATGGAGGATGAGCACCATTCAGTGCAAGAAAAAGGTCTAGGAAACTGGCAAACTCTCCGTCAGTGTCGGGCACATGGGTTGGTTCATTAACAATCTGTGTTAGGTCATAAGCAAAGGAGAAATCAGACAGAATCTTCATCAACTTGTTTGAATGGATTCAACATTGTGAACAATAAAGTCTCCACAAACGGGTCAAGGAATGCGCATACAGGATGTGGTCAATTTTCTCAGAGATAGTGACTGTGCCGTTGTGGAGACGATGCGGTGCTACTTAGAAGCACATATAGAGTGATTTAGGATCTTCTTTGAAGATTTCTCTACCACATGGAAAACTATCCCTAATTTAGGTACGTATTTCCTATTCATGACGATTTTGGGTGTAAGATTTGGATGTCAAGTTTAAGTATCCTTTAATTGCGATATCATTTAGAGAAACAGTCGGTCCAATACCAGTTTTGCATAGGAACAATGGGTCAGGTTTGGTCTCCTATAATTGGATTTCCACTCTGGAAGGTTGAGACCTGATAGTAGGGATCGATGTTGGGAGTTGGGAGGGGGGCTATCTTTCAAATATTAAGATGATGCAAAATATTAAGATATTAATATTTAAACATATATATATATATATATATATATATATATATAATGTGTGTGTACCTATCTATGTATATATTAATCTATCTCTCTAACTATGTCTTCCTCTATTTACCCTTTGGTGCACCAACAGAGATGCGACAATGATACAACAAATCATGGCTTTATATATAGATATAGGATGCTCACAGGTGTGAAAAGTTTTGTAGTCTTAGAAGTATCTTCTATGTATTGCAATTCATGTTGCGCTAGTGAATCTTAGTTTAAGGAGTTTGAATGTTGGATTCTTTGGAAGAATACTATCAGCCATAGTAATCAATGGTTGAGAAGGTTTTGTAAGGCAAACAAACATCCAGCTGCACAACTCCCCACTCACTCCCTATAAATCTTGTCTCTACCACAGTAGTCCCTTACGCTCTAGTGTCAGTATGCTATGCTTGAGGTGAATACAAGTTTTAAAAACACCCAATGCATTGAAACTGCTCTTTTTGGTTGTTAAAAGACGAATAGGCTTACAATTGGAATTTTGAAGGAGAAAATCAGGTGAAATCGATGAACGACCGATTGAATATTGATTGATTTTCGTAATTCTCGGCCATGACATAATTTGAGTTGAGGCTGACTGCAAATCTAATCAAGTTTTTGTATTGAATGTTATTCACAAAAACAGGTTTCATTCTTCGGTTGGCCGATGACTTTTTTATTTTTATATTGAACGACCAGTAAAGTTAAAGAATGTGAGCATGGTGGTGATAGGAGCTGATTTCTGCTTCAAAAAAGATCCATTCTCCACCTCTTGTGTTTCGATTCCATTGTTACATTAATAGCTTTAGTGGCAATGTAAATACACTGGTTGTATCAAGAACTCTGACGAGTTGCACAACGATATTCATGAGACACAGATTTGAACCTTCTCCTCCATTACCCCTGGCAACCTATTTTTATAGTGCCCGGGGCACCTCAAAAACACGTGTGAGACGTGATTTTTCGAGAACTGTATGAGACTGTGTCCATTAAAAGACCATAGTTGCCATCTTTGATCTTTTCATTTTTCCTTCTCAGCCCACAGAACAGACAGACACGAGCACGTTTTTGCGGTAACCCTTCTCTATATTCCCACAATCATGAAGTCTGTGTTAACAGCAAACATCCAAATAATAGAAATATGTCTGAAACGCGTACAAGGGTTTTGGAGATAGATTTCCATGTGATGCACATGATGAAAGTCAGCGATTATCCTGTCCAAAAGTTTGAAATGAGATTGTTGAATAAGAGATTCAATTGTACTATATTTGTGTTCTATCTCTCTCAAATACAATTGAAAATAAGGCCCTATACCAAGAACAAAAATTTTTTTTTGCAAAAAAATTTACAATGAATCAAAAATGATGGCATTAATTTTGTATTGGGAGTTCATCCAATAATGTATTAGGGTCGGCATTCATGCATTCGAACATCGTTAACCAACAAAAGTAACATTTTCCGTTATTCTATTTAATTTTTTATTTTGAATATTTTAAATTCCAGAAATGAAATGATACAAATAAAAATGTGTAATATTGGGAGCAGAGTTGGAAGCAGGAGGACATGACAGCCATCATTTATTTCACAGCAATATTGATTTTGTCTATTAATAAACAGATAAAAAAAAGTGTATCTTATAAACTAAACATGTGCGATGGTTTTCAATCGTAATTTTAGATATTTACTAATATTGGTTCTTTGATATTATTGGTTCTTTGATAATATTGGTTCTTTGATAATATTGGTTCTTTGATATTATTGGTTCTTTGATAATATTGGTTCTTTGATAATATTGGTTCTTTGATATTATTGGTTCTTTGATATTATTGGTTCTTTAATATTATTAGTTCTTTGATAATATTGGTTCTTTGATATTATTGGTTCTTTGATAATATTGGTTCTTTGATAATATTGGTTCTTTGATATTATTGGTTCTTTGATAATATTGGTTCTTTGATAATATTGGTTCTTTGATATTATTGGTTCTTTGATAATATTGGTTCTTTGATAATATTAGTTCTTTGATATTATTGGTTCTTTAATATTATTAGTTCTTTGATAATATTGGTTCTTTGATATTAGTTCTTTGATATTATTAGTTCTTTACTAATATTGGTTCTTTGATAATATTGGTTCTTTACTAATGCTGATTTATTGGTAATGTTACTTTATTTACAATGTTGGTTCTTTTATGATGTTGATTCATTAGTAATTATTTTTTTTATGTTTGATATGTGGTAATGTTTGATTTTTGGTAATGTTAGAAACTGTGTAATGTTCGATTTTTGGTAATGTTTGATACTTGGTAATATTTTATACCTGGTAATGTTTTATACTTGGTAATATTTTATACTTGATAATGTTTGATTGTTGGCAATGTTCCTTGATTATTAGATAAAATCAGTTATTTGAAATCTCATCTGCTAATTTTCAAAGAGAAAAATTTTGCTATTCTTTTTTCTTTATTTGATTTCAAAATAAAAAAAAAACACAAAATTGTTTTCACTTTTACTTTCTATTCCACTCATTTCAGATTTTGGATCGCAAAAATGCAGAAATAGACGATATGAAATCGACTTTAAACAACAAAAGAAAAAATACAGAAGATATGACTGCCAAATTAGACAATGAAGGTAAATCCTTTAATTCAAACTAAATAAAAAAAATTTAATTCAAAACATTCAAATTAGACAATGAAGGTAAATCCTTTAATTCAAACTAAATAAAAAAAATTTAATTCAAAACATTCAAAAATTTAATTCAAAACATTCAAATTAGACAATGAAGGTAAATCCTTTAATTCAAACTAAATAAAAAAATCAATTGTTTGTCAAATTTTCAATTATGGATTTACTCAATAAATATTTCTTTGTATTTTCAAAAAAAAAAAAAAAAAAATTCGACGGTCGAAGGGTTTACCGACTAAAACGTTGTGCTAATAACACCCAAGATGAGAATAATCAAAACAATAGAAACATTTATGATTATAAATGTTATCAACACCAAAGTGATAATTAATTGTATTGTTGGAAAGCCTCTAGAAAGAGGGTAGTTCCTCTGTTCAAGTTGTGCAAAGTGAGTCAGATACGTGCAACTCAATTTTTTGTAGTATTTGTCTAAATGGAATACATAAAAAGTGCAGTGGAATTACTGGTAGGTTGAGAGATGATAACCAGTTTATGTGCAATCAATGTAGGACAATCAAGTTGGATGAGTTGAGAGGAGAAAGTATATTTGGATGAGGAAATTAATATAAAGTGAAATTAATATAAAGTTAAGTATGTGCATATGTTTATATATTTGTATGCACAGGATTCACACCTAAACTAATGAACCGGTCATTATGCTTTTAGAACACAATTGCTAGGTGTAGGGGGGTGTCATAATGTGGGCTACATTCAGTTTAATTTTTACAAATGAGATTATTCAAAAGTTTTGTTACCTTGGTTATACTATTGGAACATATGAAGGAGCAGCTGCTAATGTGATTGCAAGAGAAAAGTGGATGGATTAAGTTCAGGGAATTTTTGTCCTTACTAACCAGCAGAATGTTACTACTGTCGACCAAGTTTATCAGGTATGTGTGTAGAATTTGATGATGTATAGAAGTGAAACTCAGCTAATGAGAGTTGATGATATGTGTTGCATGGAGAGAAATGATGTGAAAATATGATAAGTATATAATTTTAATCCTATGATAAGCTTCAAGCAAGATTAGATCTGGACACATGAGCATATATGTACAAAACAGGAGGCTTCATTGATTTGGTCACATTAAAAGAATGGATATGAGATTTTGAGTTAGTAGATGAAAACAGTCGAGGTAACAGGTCAGTATACAGGGGAAGGGAAAGGAACACATTAGAGGATTTGATAAGGATATATACAAAAGAAAGAGGGATAAATAAAAACCTAGCAGAGATACGTTCGTTTGGATGTCAATTTCTTAAAGTTATCCAAGACATGCCAGCATGTAAAATGTTAAATTGATGGTGATGGTGGGCATAGAGTTTGAGTGACATGAAATACGGTGTCAGGCTTAAACCATTCTTTTTAGTTATCAAGAAAAAAGTGCAGTGCTGAATATGTACATGGCTTCTCATGTGAAACAAATGTCATTCTTGGATTCTTTGGACTAATGTTCTCATCTTGAATGTTACTCGCACAAGGTTTTGGTCAGTGCAACTTTCTTCAAGTGTATCTTGTCAAATTCGGTAATCGATAGAAAGATTCCCGAGTTTGACAAAAATATTTCTGAGTTCAACGGAAAGATAACCGATTTCAACAAGATATATCTGAAGAAGGTCGGGGGTTACATCGACCAAAACGTTATAAAAATAACAGTCAATATGAGAACAGTAGTCCAAAGAATCCAAATAATCAATCTTCATCTCAAAAATTCCGAAACCGAAGTGCCATTATATTTGGTTCTTTCTATATTTATATCTTCATTGTCTTCAAACAGTGAAATCTCTCAACATGGAATTGTACAAGACGAAAGAAAGCAAAGACAAGCAGATCTCAGAATTAAAGAGACAATTGGAAGACATGTACCAAGTGAAAAAGTCCGAATTCGAAAAAAAAGTAAGTCACGTCTTGTTATGCAAGTATTCTCATTAACCCACCGCTACACCCCCACCTCGACTCTTTCGGAAAAAAAGTAGAAACGAAATAGGAAATGAATTCTGTTCAATGTTTCTTTCTTTCTTTCTTTATTATTCTTGTCTGAGTATTTAAAGGTGTGTTTTGTTGGGATTTGGAAGAATATTCGAACGTGACCATCACAGCAGGGACTCTTAATATGTTGCTTGAGAACACCTCCTTCCACAAAAAAAAACAAGAAACAAATAAAAAAGACATAGGAGAATCGTGCAAAAAATCTTTGATTTTTTTTAGTTTCATTTTTTTGATTACCAATTCTGTGCATGGATAATTGAAAGATACTTATCTGTGATACTGTTTCATTGGAAACGATATCTACGTCCCTCTTTCTTCATCTTATATATATATATATATATATATATATATATATATATATATACGTTCCATTAGATATTACGAACAAAGACTGGCTTATTATTTATATTATACAACACGTATGTATCTCTCTCTCTGTCTCTCTCTCTGTCTCTCTCTCTCTCTCACACACACACACACATATATGTATTATATGTGTTTTATTTTTTTATTAATGCTTTATCTGCTTAGTTACACATGGTTCGGTTACTGAATCGTATTAACGATCTAGTAACTTCATCAGACATTACAGAAAAATATATGTAATGTCTGATGAAGTTACTGGATTGTTAACACGATTCGGTAATCAAAACATGTGTAACTAAGCAGATAAAACTGTAATAAAAAAAATAAAACATATTTGCTCTGCAATAATATTGAGCACTTTCTTCAGGTTTTTACTAATTACCATTTTTGCTATATATATATATATATATATATATATATATATATATATATATATATATATATATATATTAAGTAATGTGATTTATAATTTAAAATTTAAAAATCAAATTTTAATTAAATTAAAAATCAGTTTCATAAGAAGGAACAACAACAAAATCAATTATCTGTACGATCGTTTCGGAAAACAATGCTTTTTATTGTGGTATACATCAAGTTATGTAGAATAATTATATATAGTTTTTTGGTAAGCAAGGTCTCCTCATCAGCAAATTTAGGAGGGTTTTTATTGAATTTAAAAGACACCATAAATAAACCTAGCATTAAAAGTAAGGCAGATGAATCTGAAAAATTGAAATAAAAGGTCTGGATTTAAAATTTATAAGAAAATCAATATGTGTTAGAGATAGAAATAAGTAGAAAAAAATATATATTTTTGAATTTACATAATAAATTTGCTTTAAAAATATATAGAAATATTTACCTTTTAATTTTTCTTTTTTTGAAATCAGGAACTGTGGTTAAATTAGTCATTTAGATGTTTGTTATAGCTTTTTATCTTACTGAATGATGAATTTTAAAAAGGGGGACGCTCGTGCAATAAATTGTTTCCGTATATATATATATATATATATATATATATATATATATATATATATATATATATATACAGACATGACAGAAACGAATAGACACTAAGATAAATGTTTTTTTCTAAGATTAATATATGTTTATTTATATTTACAGATAAGAATACTGCTGAAATAACTTAGAGTATCTCATTAAAATTGCATCTAACAACATTGAAGCATATCACAAACCAAAGGATCATCAGATTTATCAGAATTTCTGCAAAAACGAAGGGTCATGGGTCATCATGAAGGTGGTCTTAACACAAAATAGCAGAAAATCTTTCAAAACTTAATTCTACTGTTAATAGAGTGATCGTACATTAACAAGAGAGGACAAAGAGTGCACAAAACTTCATTCAGGTCGCCTCGGACCCTCTGAAACAACCTTGCATTCTATGCAAAGAAATGTTGAAGAGGATTTTCAGTGCAAAGCTTCTGACATTGCAACATAAACTGGTGTCAGTTCCAGAACAGCTGCCAGGTATCTTCACAAGCTGGGCTACTATTGTAAAGTTGCAAGAAGGAAACCTCCTCTTCGCCCTCCCAATAACAAGCTCAGAAATGATTGGGCTTGTGAAATGGTGGAGAGGCCTATGACCTTTTGGACCTATGTCATTTTCTCTGATGAGTCACGATTTGCATTATTTCCCGACAGTATAAGACTTAACTTTAAAAAAAACTACAGCTAACACTGAAACACGGGGCTTCTGAGTTATGGTATAGGGTGCAATTTGGAGTGATGGTCTCTCAAACCTGAGGGAGTGTAAAAAAAATATCAATTCTGATAAATATGTTCAAAAATTGCATGAGGACTCCTGTGTTAAAATGAACCCAGTTTACGTCCTATTTTTGGAAGACAGAACTCGTTGTCACTCTGCTAGGGCGTCATAACATTAATAAACTTCCATGACCAAGTCACTCCCTGGATATGAACCTAATTTAAAACCTTTGGGGCATATAAAACCAGAATCTTTGCAAAAAGAAAAGGAAGCCATCTTTTGAGCCTGAACTTTTAGCATTATTGTGTTAGACATGGCAAGAAATTCTTCAAGATGATATTCGTCAACTGATCAATGCCATGCCCAGAAGGGTTCTAGCATTAAAAACAGCAAAGAGGATGGCAATTAAGTATTAGTTTTTAAATTTGTAAGCATTTATTTTTGATTTTGTTGTATAAATTATATGTTTATTGAAATAAACTGTTTCTATGGGTGTCTATTCTTTTCTGTCATTTTATTTTTTTTACATGGTAATCACCATTTATCAAGGCCCGGAAGCCACTCGAGGATAAGGGTTATTGTGTGTACAGAAATCAATGGGATAATATCGCAGTAATCATTAGTATTGGAGATTTGATAAAGTGTCTTACTTAAGGGGGCGGTTCATCAGGAATTTGTTTATGTTGGACTTGAAAACATCCAAGTTGTAGTCAGGTGGGAAACAGGCAGATGGAAGAGAGTTCCACTGGCGTGCACTTCTAAGAAAGAAGCTTTGTTCATAGAATCTACGTTTTGATTTTAGCACAGTTAAAGAGTGGGGAAAATTTTTGACAGCAGTCTCAGCTAGATGGGTGTTTATCGTGAAAGATTGGCGAGGGAGACCAGAGATTGGAGCTCAGACGAGCACTTGCCATGGAAGTAACGATAAAACAAAGACAGGCTCGCAACATCTGTTTTGTACTCTGTCAAGGCAGGATAGGCTGTTTTTAGCAGCTCCTGCCAAGATGTGGCAGCAGTACTCCATCCTTGGACGTACTTGGCTCTTATATAAATAGAGATTTACATCAGCAGTGAGATATCTTGTGGAGCGGTAGAAGGATACTACCATTTTTCCAGCGACCTTGGCAACAGACTTGATGTATGTGTTCCATTTAAGGTCAGGAGTAAAGATCAGTCCAAGACGCTTATCAAAACATGGAGCGTGTATATATGAAGTGTTCTCATACGAGACATGATCTTTTGGGTTCTTGGTCGGAGAAGGAGAAATTCTTTTAGCTAGATTTCTTTTTTTTTTTGTCCTAATTCAGAATTTTCTCTTTTCTTCCACATTAAAAGCCGACACTGTATCTTACTCTGCCGAATGTGAGGAGGCAACTAAATCGGAACAAGACGCCAAAATATCAAGGCATCTTGTCACTCAGACACAAGGGGCTACTCATAATGTGGCCGTTACACTTTACTCATGTCACTGCATATCAAACCTCTCGGACCCACATGTTATCTGGTACCGTCACAAAGGAACAAACAAAAAATGGAAAGAAATAAAAATTTTATGCATCATTTTTGTTTTCTCAAGTACAAATGAAAAGCATGTATTCGTGGTTCATCCGACAATAACGAGTTTCATTATCTTTTAAAAGTGTTTCCGCACACCCATGTGTTTTACAACACTCTGCCATATAACATGTGCTTTTAGAAAGTCTCTCTCCCTGCTACCTCACGCCAGACAAAACTAGCGTTTTCTCTCCCTCAACTTCATATGTCCATCTTCCCGGGCACACAACTTGCTTTCTTTTTTGTTCAACCACGTGCTGTCCTTTTTTAAACCTTTTTCTCTCCTTCTTCCCGTGACGTCAGTGCATGCACACTTGCTTAATTTACATATGTGCTAAGAAGGCTGCTGCTAATATTTTCGCTAGTCAGCTATCCTATGGCCGTTGCTGATTTTCTCATACGTGCTATGTTATGTACTATTGTTATATTGTTGGTCGCCGGGTACCTAATCATAAGCGATTGTGAATGTTTCGGTCAGTTGAACACGGAGCAGGGAAGGAATTCTGAAGGGAAATGGTTCAAGGAAAGAAGCTGTTAGAGTAGAGAGCTTTCTAACATCTGAGGATCACTACAGTGATGGGTTGCGACATTGTTCTTAACGGAGGGTGTTTAGGTTGGAGGGAATACAGGTGCAGTAAGTTCATTGGACAACATTCTGTGGAAGTAACTGTAAAACAATTACAAGGATGCAACATTCCAGTGATGGGACAGGGGTTGGAGCTTGGCAGACAGTGTGAGACCTATCAGGTTAGAGACTTTTTTTGCACTATGTTCAAGAGAGAGAGAGACTAGAGGTTTGTGCACCAGCGCAGATGTGGCAACAATACTCGATGCATGGGCGAATTGTGGATTAATAGAGATATAGGCTGTTGGCATAATATATTTATGCTTCTCAAAATTGGAATGGAATGCATTGAAGAACTTCAATTTAATTGATTTGATAAAAATATAAAAAAAATTACCTCATTTGACTTTTTTATTACATTCAGAGTTCTTCATTCCCAGATTCTTTAGTTCCATTGAAGTCAAGACAAAAAGGCTTCATAAATTAAAATGGTATATGAAAGGAATAAAAACAATTACTTTGGAAACGATTGCTTACTTGTTACTGAGTAAGCGTTTCCTTGTTTTAAGTAATCAATAATCAATATTTGTTCCCCTCTCCATTTTTTTTTCACACTTTGTTTTTACTATTTGCCCACATTTTTGACTTTGAGTTTCGGATTGATCTCTTATGATAATGGTATTCTCCGTTCCAATGCAGAGTGCTTCTTTGGAAAGAAAATAAAAATCACCTCAGTCTAGGACTTCTCCTCCCCTGAGCAAAGATAGAAAAGACTAAGTATAGCATTAAAACAGATACTATGAACAGAGTCGCTGACGCTTATTTAGCAATCATATGACGTATGCAAATGACCAAGCCAATGCATGAGCTGACGTCATAGCAGAAAACGAGAAGGAAAAGTAAAGCCAAGGAAAAATAGGCATCAAGTATAAGAGAACTGGCAAGATGTGCTAGTGGAGATAGGCCTGTAGCTACATGGTGGCGTGAGAGACTTTTAAAACATGTATTTGACATGGCAGAGTTTTGTCGGCTACATGACGAACTAAGACACTTTTAAAACAAGATGCAATTCATTTAGAATTCATTTCAAATTTGGAAAGTACCATTAATAAATGCCTTTTATTTCAAGTAAAAAAAAAAGTGAGTAAAATTTTGTTCCTTTTTTTGTTCCTTTGCAACTGTCTCAGACACAACGTGTTGGGTCCAAGTATAAAAATATAACAATACCGTTGAAGGAGATGAACAATCATGTTACAATACTACATTTTCTTCCTAGTCAAAAAGGGTAAAAAAATCAAGCTGTTCGATGGAGCGGAAACGTACATTTAATTAATACCAATTTTCTTCTGTTTTCTTTCAAAAGTGAGGATAGTACATCTTTTGTGGATGACATAGAGACCGCAACTTGGTGCTGAGGTATAAAACTTCTTCAAAAGTAAATTCAGATTCCAATTGATAATACACACTGGAATCAGGTTTTCTTGCTGAAAAAGCAAGAACAGATTTAGTTTATCCATCTAAATGCAGAGAATTCCATCACTATCTTGGTTGCCAACTGTTGAACATGCTCCATGCTTTTTGAAGATAAGAATTAGTTGTTTTGATGGCATGCTCATGAACGGGTGGCGCCAAAGTTATCATTAATCCAATTCATAGTGAGTGTTGTCATTGCATAAGCTTTGATCATAAATGTTTGCATCGACCTGCATTCAACCACTAGACAAAATGTTCAATGTCGAAATCTGACATCATCGCCACACACATCCTGTGTCCCAGTTGCTTGCAACTAAATGCCTTCATTAGCTGGGCCACACGTTTCAGTGCGAAAAAAGTGAACTCATACACAGAGCTGTTGTTCTTGAACACTTGGTTAGATGGCATAGTCGTAATCAGCTGAAAACCTGATTCATGACTGTCAAAGCAGACACAGAGACTATGTTTGGCCTTCACATCTATGATCTCCAACATTGAACAAGGGATTGAATTGAAGTTATTATTGATCTAGGCTAGAAACAATAAAGTGCAACGATCAGAGATTTGTTATCAAGCTGAAGTTTTGTTGATGTTATTGCTTGTGTAGATAATATTACTTAGCAAGCGATTATTTAGTCCATGGTGCTGAATATAAACAAATTATAAAACAAACTGAAAATCAAACTTGTACAGGATTCGAACTTGTGCTTCCAATGATGCCAATGTTTCAGAATTTCTCACATATGTGAAATCTTTCTGCATAGAAATGTGCACGAACACGTTAAAAAGTAATTTTCAGGAGAAATAATTGAGGCCTTGTCCAAGGGAGACAACTTCTGAATATTCTAAGCTAACATAATTAAAAAGGCTTCATGTTTTGACAAGCTTCTGGGCTTGACCATTACTCCTGATCTGAAATGGAATAGGTACATATAATCTGTTGACAAGGTTGCTGAAAAAATGGTGGCATCCTTCTACCACTCCAGTAGATATCTCACTACTGATGCAATTCTCTACCTATATTAGAGCCAGGTACGTCCAAGGATGGAGTACTGTTGGTACATCTGAGCGGGAGCTGCTAGAAAGACTTTATCCTGCCTTGACAGAGTTCAAAATAGACCTTGTAACATAGTGGGATGCCCTTTTCTTTTCCCTGCAATCTCTTTCCTACAGAAGAGACGTTGCCAACCTGTCTTTGCTTTATCATTATTTTCATGGGAAGTGCTCGTCTGAGCTCTAATCTATGGTCCCCTCTTGCCAAACTTTCACAAGAAACACTCGTCTAACTGAAACTACTATCAATAATTTCCCCACTCTTTATCTGAGCCTAAACCTGAACGTAGATGCCACAAACAAAGCTTCTTTCTTAGAACTGCTTGCCTGTGGAACTCTTTTCCAATTGCCTGCTTTCCAGCTGACTACAACTTGGTCGTCTTCAAATCCAATAAATTCTTGATGAGTTGACGCCATAAAGTAATCCAATTTACCAAATTTCCATTACAACAATTGCTATGATATTGTCACATTGATTACTGTACATTCATTAACCCCTATCCTCTAATAGCCTCTGGGCCTTGATAAGTGGTGCCTCCTATGTAAAAAAAAAATAAATAAATAAGACGTCATAGGCTAAAGGAAAGCTGTTGGGGTGTTTTTCTAGTCTAGTCGTAATAGTTAATAAAGTGTTAATAAAAACTCATGTTTGTCTTGTCTTTCCCGTAAGCCTTAGACAAGGTAGAAGTCCTAATTAATTCGCAGTTGTATTTTTAGTGGCGTCTATACTGACGATTGAAACTTTAGCCTCCCCCCCCAAAGAAAAAAGCATAACTTACAATTGAATTCTCCCAAAGATGAGAACAGTAGTTCGAATAATCCAAATAATATAAATTATCAATCTTCATTTCCAAAATTCAGAAACAATATGTACGGTTTCGTCATAAAAAGATGTAACTTTAACAAATGGGTTGATATACCATAAAATGCAACAACCCATCATAATGTATGAATACAACATTTTTTTTTTCAAATGGGTTGATATACCATAAAATGCAACAACCCATCATAATGTATGAATACAACTTTTTTTTTTCAAATGGGTTGATATACCATAAAATGCAACAACCCATCATAATGTATGAATACAACATTTTTTTTTTCAAATGGGTTGATATACCATAAAATGCAACAACCCATCATAATGTATGAATACAACATTTTTTTTTTCAAATGGGTTGATATACCATAAAATGCAACAACCCATCATAATGTATGAATACAACATTTTTTTTTTCAAATGGGTTGATATACCATAAAATGCAACAACCCATCATAATGTATGAATACAACATTTTTTTTTTCAAATGGGTTGATATACCATAAAATGCAACAACCCATCATAATGTATGAATACAACATTTTTTTTTTCAAATGGGTTGATATACCATAAAATGCAACAACCCATCGTAATGTATGAATACAACTTTTTTTTTTCAAATGGGTTGATATACCATAAAATGCAACAACCCATCATAATGTATGAATACATTTTTTTTCAATTGACTAAATGAGTAAAATGTCGATTTAAACATGAATTTGTATGATGAAATTTATTAGAATCTTCCTTTTTTTTTCCTTTTGTGTCTCAAGTTACACAGCGTTATTGGTGAATTGGAGCAAGAGAAAGTCGACCTGCAGAGACAACATTCACAGAACATTCAAAAGATGCTGGATGAGACGAACATCCGACTGGAAAAGATGGAGCAAGCGTACAAACAACAAAACGATGTCAATGTAAGTAGAACTCCTCCCCTGATTCCTCTCTTACGTTTTTATGACTCTTTCACCCCTCGGAAATTCGTAATAAAAATCTATACTATATGTCTCTGTCTGTCTGTCTCTCCGTTCCATTTTTTCTCAGAAACTATAAAGCCGATCTGGCTGAAATTTTGTATGAACCTTTGTTACGATAAGGTGTAGCGAACTAAGTATTATGGTATCTGTTCGATGCACAGTTACGAATTAATAGGGATTAGTATTAATGCAAAAATGAGTACAAGTTTAACCATATTCACCCATTGATTTAACATAAAGTACTTATTCTAAATCAACGGCCTATAACTTTTTCAAGGGGCTAAAAGTGTAGTATATATCTATTGCCAATAAGTAACAACAGTTAAACGAAAGGTATTATTGTAGATTAACCCCCATCCTCCCAACTAAATCACCCTAAAAACATTAGATTCTATTTTTTTTTTAGCTGATTACCCTAAAAAAAAAAAATTGGTAATAATAACAAAACAATTTAGACTTAAAGTGTGGCATTAGTTTTTATGTAAATTTTATGTAAAATTATACTCCCATTTCCGAGCTATTTTAACGTTTTAGGGCTTTTAACCAGTTGTTTTGGCTATGGGAAATGAATTCTGTGCTTTTAATTTTTTTTAGGGGGAGGTTAGTATTTTAGGTGATTACTTGCGGTTTTACAATCTTGTTACTCAGAGGTAATCATGAAAAGTAAAAAGGATGATTTACGGTGCTAATCTGCTAAAAAAAAATATGCTTTCAGCAGTTTTGTTATTTATTTTGAAATAAACTTGAGAAATAAACTAGAACAATCTGTTTCAGTAATTTGTTTCTGAATTTCTGAGATGAAATTTAATAATTTGGCTTATTTGGATTACTTGGACTATGCTTCTCATTTTAAAAGTGTTATTCTCACAACATTTCGACCGATCTAAGCTCCAATATTCTTCAGTGTATCTCGTTGAACTCGGGAATCTTTCTCTCAAACTCTAGAATTTGCACAAATTTCAAATGGAACTCTGTATTTATTTTATAGGAGTTGTAAGTTATCATTCCGTCAGACATTATCAAGTAGAATTCTTTTGCAATTGTATTCTTAGTATTGTCTGCACTGAGGATTAAAATCCAAGGACTCGTGGCATAATGGATGAAGTGCTAGGTAAAATTCAGTTCCAAGTGACACTTTTCTGGGGGTTGAAGGTTCAATCCTTAGTGCTGCAATGCTAAGAATACAATTGCTAATTACTTAAGATTTTTAACTGATCATGGCTGAGGGAACAAGAGCATGCTACTCTCATGGATTAAATAAAATGTTCCGCTTGAAATTCTGTGCAGATTCCGGAGTTCGACAGAAAGATTCCCAAGTTTAACAAGATAGATCTGAAGAAGATCGGAGATTACATCAACTGAAACATTGTAAAAATAACACCCAAGATGAGAACCATAGTCCGAATAATCCAAATAATATATCTTTCATATTTTAACTATTTGGAAATGGATCTTAATATTGTGGAAATGGTCCTAATTGGGTTGGATGTCTACGCCTTTTCGCTGCTCAGACGTCAGGATTCTCAAGAATCCAATATTTTTGTAGACATTCTGTACAAATTACTTTGCTACTATTTTTTGCTCTTTTCTTTTGTGTATTTTAGAATGACGAAATGTTTTTAATATCCTCACCATCTCTTTTGTTTAGTAGAATTGAGTCTTTTAAACATCAAGTTTTAACTGATAGCATCTCTTATCTTCTCTATCCTCTGCCGCTCCCTGCCCCCCAACCCCCGTGTAGGTGAAACCATCTTCTTTTGATTTTCGAGATTTGCTATAAGAATCATTTACTTCTGAACTCTGTTCTTTCTGATATATTTTCTTGCATGAAACTGGGAATCATGTTAATCTGATTCCAAACGTTCTTTGGATTTTTGCTGTAATCCTTCAAAGAAGAATTTTTTTCCGACGGAAAATCTTTCTTCTTTTTTTTTTTTTTCCGTTTCGCTCGGAATTTCTTTGAACCTCGAAATATTTTTCAGTTTGTAATGAGATTACCTTGCTATGGAAAAAAAAAGAAAAAAGAAAATGTCTTACTCTTTGCCTTCCGATTCGTGAGAAGATAAATCAATCGCCAAAGCTAATCAATACTTTGAACGATTCATATTGAAGAAATATTTCCCGTTTTTTTTTTTTTTTTTTTTGTGTATTTGTCTGGTTCTAAAAGAATAGGAATATAAAAAAGAAAAATAAAGTTAGACTTTTACAATATTAATAGTATTCTTTAATAAGATAAACATAAACGAATTGTTGTATAATTGTTTCACAGCAATTTTCTTTGTTTTCATTAGAATCTGTGAACTTGGCTCAAACGGAATGGGAAATAACGTTAACGTCAATACGCCGTAGTTACGGAGATTCCAAGTATCCTGTATTTCTACAAAGTCACTATCCGCTCACGCATTAAGTATTGTTACCACACCTGGTCTGGTGCATCTACCACGAGTCTTTTACTCTTAGACAGCGTCCAAAAAGAATCACAAATCTAATAGGTCCCACACTGTCAATCCCTGTCCCATCATCTGTTTATAGATATTTTAATGGAATTTGTTCTGATGAACTTATTGCACTTATACCCCCTCGATATATATATATATATATATATATATATATATATATATATATATATATATATATATATATATACATATATATATATATATATATACATATATATATATATATACATATATATATATATATATACATATATATATATATATATACATATATATATATATACATATATATATATATATATACATATATATATATATATATACATATATATATATATATATGCATATATATATATATATATATACATATATATATATATATATACATATATATATATATATATGCATATATATATATATATATATATATATATATATATATATATATATATCCCCAACCAACCAATTTAGCAACAAACATCCCACCCCTTCACTGTAGAAGTCCCTAGATGTAGGAAGGTCCTCTACTCTAATAGCTTCTTTCTTCAGGCAGCTAGACTTTGGAATTACTCCCTGCTTCCTGTTCCCTGACTGCACTGACATGCAGAGTTTAAATGTAATGTAAACTAACATATTGCTTATCTTCTTACATAGTCCTCTGTAAACATGATCCCAAATAGTAACCCCTTATGTCCAGTTTCGGGTGGACAAGAGTAAAAAATAATTTAAAAAAATGGAGAACTGGACTGCAAACATGCATGGAAAACTCAATTAAATTTTTAATTTTTTATTCCGTTTTCACCCTCAACAAGGCACAGTGTCACTTTGATGTAGGGGCTACTATCGGGGGTATAAATTGCAGGAATACTATGTGGGGAGTTGAGTAGCAAGATGTCCGTTCACATTACACTTGAACTTTTGCATGTCAGTACAGTTGGGAAAGCAGGAACCCAGAAGGGAGTTCCAAAGTCTAGCAGTTCTGGGGAAGAAACTATTAGAGTAGAAGACTTTCTAGGAACCTCTGTCTAGGGGTGGGATTTTGCTGATTGTCACGTTTGTTGGGGGTATTCACGTCGAAGGGGTACAAGGGTCTGTAGTTCGTCAGATCATTCACCATTAAAATACTTGTAGAACAGGCAGAAGAATGCAACATTTCGTCGATGAGACAGAGGTTGAAGCTTTGATGACAGTTCAAGACCTATCAGGTTGGCGACTTTTTTTTAACCCTGCCCAGGAGCGAGAGACTAGCAGCAGATGCACCAGCCCAAATGTGATAACAATACTCCATACATGGGCGAATGGTGGCCTTGTAGAGGTACAGGATACTTTCGGGCGTGAGTAGCTTTCTAGCACGGTACATTGCTTATCATCTAAGATATGAAATCAAAAGAATTCTAATACTTTTATTTGGATTCTTCCGAATACTGTTCTCATCTTGAATGTTATTTTCACAACGTTTTGGTTGATGTCATCTCCAACTTTCTTCGGATCTAACTTGTTGAACTCGGGAATCTGCATGGAATTTCTAGTGGAACTCTTTATTTAATCCACAGGGGTAGCATGCTCTCGTTCCTTCAATCATGATTGGGTAGAAGTCCTAAGTAATTCGCAATTGTATTCTTAGAATTGAACTTTCAGAAGAGTGTAACGTACAACTGATTTTTACCAAGTACTTTATCCACTACGCCATCTTAAAACTTCAGAAAAAAAATTTAAACAGTCATAATTCATTATGCAAAGGAAATTTGTTTTTGAATTTTTGAGATAATGATTGATTATTCGTATTATTTGGATCATTCAGACTACTGTTCTCATCTTAAAATTAATTTAATTTTTCCATATAAAGCATTTGGTCCTCTTTAAAAAAGGGCTTGCAGAACCCCTCAGCCTCACTCACGGAGCCCCAGAGCTCTGTGGCACCCACTTTGGGAAACCCTGCTCTAGATATTGATCCATCTATTTTCATATTGTCTACTAACACTCGTAGCAGATCAGAATTATAGCCATTTAATATAGGTTTTAAACTCCTCTAGTTTGGATGAAAGTTGTACTCAATCTGATAAAATGATGAACTTTTTTAGATTCCGATTTGCCGAAGCGTAAATAGGCCATTGCCATACATTTGAATTTAGCAGCAAACAACAGAGCCAGATTAACAACGTCTGAGTTATCTCTACATAACAAAACAAAATGAGCTCAGATAATGCAATTGCTGATCAATAAACTGGATCAGTTATTCTTCCCAGATCAAATCTGATGCAGTTTTAATGCATATTTATTAGTTCAGAATCTAAAACCTGAAACAAAGAGAATTATTGGTGAATTATGCTTTATGCCAAATTGATGGCCAAATATGGTTAAATTATGTTCGTTTTTGCATTAAATACTATCCCTATTAATCACTAATAATGCATCAAACGGATACCATAATACTTAGTTCGTTGCACCATATTATAACAAAAGTCCATACAAAATTTCATCCAAACAGACTTAGTAGTTTCTTTAAAAAAAAAAAAATGCCTAATCAAAAAGTATAATTTTTTCTAAATTCTTGCTTTTTTGGATGAAATAAAAGTGTAGTATATGTTTTCTATACGATCAGCACCATTTGACACCAGAAGTTTCATGCAATTATGTCCCTTTAAAATATAATGCTAATTTTTTTTTAAAGCGCTTCCATTTTTATTTTAATAACAATCTCTTAGAGGTGTAGGTATATTATTCAGCACAAAGAAGATAAGGTAGAGATTTGAGACCATCTCCGGTGTATAACGCAGAGAATTTTATATATATGATGCAAATTTCACAGTACTTTAAAGAATCCAAATAATATGAACTAGCGGGACCTGTGGAAATTCCACAGGGGACTCATTCACATATGATATATTGATGTTGGCATTCTGTAGATGTTCAGTGTAAATGGAGACGCTCTGATATTATTGTAGCTCTTTTGTCAAAAGTATTTATATAATCTAGCACAAACGCCCGATAAAGTCCGGTCGTAAAGTACGCTTAAATATGATATTTTAATTCTTGCAGATTTCGTATATATTATTATAGAGTTAATGTTCTATCGATTTTTATATATTATAAAGTTGCGATTTCAAAGATAAAAAATATATATTCATATGACTTGGGTGCATTAGCTTGAATCGAAACCAAAATAAAAACTTATGAAAAAAATATATGTATGTATATACAACTTGAGTGTCTTGAGTCATAATCGAAACCAAAACCAAAATTTATGAAGAATTCTTGATAAAATTATTTATAAAAACAATAGATGATTTAAGTGCCATCAGCTATAGTTGAAACCGAAACCAAAACTTATTAAAAATTCTTGGTAAAATTATTTATGACAAGAAATAGAAGAACATAACAATTAAACAACCCGGATGTAAGCGTGACACATAATCAATCCTTATCTTAAATTCAGAAACGCTATTAAGGTTGTTCAGAAGTTTTGTTATGTGAGTGATGCCATTAGAGCACAGAGAGGGGCTGGTGCTAGTGTGATTGCAAGGGTTAGAGTTAGGGAACTTCTGTCGTAACTTACTGCTCTCAACCAAGACAAGCATCTATCAGATATGTGTATGTGGTGTGATGATGTATACACGTAAAACCTAAACAGCAATGGTTGAGGATGTGTTGCATGAAGAAAAATAATGAGGATCGTACGATGGATATATCATACAAGTCTTAAAGAAAGACTTAGATCTGATGACCTCAGAGAAAGGTTAGATCTAAACAGTATAGAGACATATGTATAGAACAGGAGACTTGGATGGTATGGCTACATTGAAAGAATGAGTGGACGTTATTGGGTAAGTAAATATAAAACAGTTGAGGTAGTAGGTTCAGTTCAGAGGAGAAAGTCAAGGAAAACATGGGAGAAAGTGATAAGAATAGACTTGAGAGAAAGAGGGATAAATAAAGACCTGTCCAGAGATAGATTAGTTTGGAAGTCATTTTTTAAAATCTGCCCAACATATGCCAATATGTAAAATGGATGTTAAACCGATGAGGTTATTTCATAGTAAGTTGATTGAAAAAAAATCTTTAGGTGTGTGTGTAAAATAATGATATTTTGTGTAAAAAATGATGGTTGGATGTAAAAAAAAATGATGTTTGGATGTAAAAAAAAAATGATGGCTCGATGTAAAAAAATGATGGTTGGATGTAAAAAATGATGGTTGGATGTAAAAAAAATGATGTTTGGATGTAAAAAAAAATGATGGTTTGATGTAAAAAAAATGATGTTTGGATGTAAAAAATGATGGTTGGATGTAAAAAAAATGATGATTGGATACAAAAAAATGATGGTTGGATGTAAAAAAAAATTATACAAAAAAATGATGGTTGGATGTAAAAAATATGATGTTTGAATGAAAAAAAATGATGGTTGGGTATAAAAAAAGATATTTGAGTGTAAAAAAAAGATATTTCCTTGTAAAAAATCATGTTTGGATATAAAAAAAATGATATCGGGGTATAAAAAATATTTGGGTGTAAAAAAATAATTTTGGGGTGTAAAAAATGTTTGGATGTAAAAAAAAAAGGGATGTTTGGATGTAAAAGAAAAGGATGTTTGGATGTATAAAAAAAGATATTTGGATGTAAGAAAATATTTGGTTGTAAAAAAATGATGTTTGGATGTAAAAAAATGTCTGGGTATAAAAAATATTTGGTTTAAAAAAATGATGTTTGGATGTAAAAAAAATACTTTTGGGGTGTAAAAAAAAATAATGCTTGGGTGTAAAAAATATGTATCAGACCTTATAGAATTATTTAACAAATTTTTTCTTCTTTCCTTGGTTAGTCCAACGTGATCAAAGATCTTGAACTTCGAGTGCAGGAATTGACGACTGAAGCTGATCAAATTACAAAAGCAAAAAACACTTTGGAAGCTGAGAAGAAAGAATTGATGTTGAATAACGACAGTGTAACAGATGAACTTGATGCCCTTAAGCAAAGGTAAATTTTGGCATGTTAAAATTCCAGAAGTTTTGCTGAATGAAAGTGGCACATGGCCAAAGTCTCGAGTGAGGTTGGATAAATACTCCAGTTTAAATTGGCCAACTTTAGGATAGACTATGAAGAAACACAAATATTATCATTGAAGTGAAGTTCAAAATCTACTAAGCAGTTATTTTATTTACCTCTTTTCCAGAAAGTGAGACACAAGGTCAGGTGTAGATTTGATGAAACTGTTTCTGTGAAGTGAACTGAATTTAAACTGGGCACACCCAGGGTTTCCGTTTGTGTCATTAGCCACCATTACCCAATTCCAAATACACTTTCTCCACATCTGAATTCTCATCTCTCTTCAATGTCTCTTACACTTTTTGCTGTTATTGCACCGCAGTTCTTGTCTACCGAGTTCTTACAAGTACTACAAAAAAGAAATTGAGTTGCACTCAACTGTTTTTTTTTTTCACAAACTGAGCAGAGGATTTTTCTTCTTTCTTGAATCCAACACTTCAACCACTGATCATCAGTTTGGCCATGTTAACATTCGCTGATGACCTTTAATTTCCAAATATACTTTTTACACAACAGAATTCTCATCTCTCTCCAATGATTTACAATTCTTGCTGTTATTTTATTTACTTCCTCTGCAGCAAGTTAGGCACAAGGTCAGGTGTGGGTTTGATGAAAGTATTTCTGTGGAACAAACTGGATTTGAACTTGGTGTACCCAGGTTTTCAGTTTGTGTTGTTAACTGCTGACTAAGCAATTATCCTGTCAACTATACTCTATAGAATAGAAACATACAATAATCCATGGATGGTTGACATGGAATAACCTAAAAATAAATCAATGCAGGTTATGAACTTAAACTACAGTTGCTCACAAAGACTAATTTTTTGAGTTTCTAAGAGAGTAAAGTCACATTGAAGCTACCATAACGTCCAGAATAGAAGTATGTCTCTGGATTCTATGAAAAAGTTCAATAATGTTGCATTGGCAAAAAGATGGTGAAATACAAATGACGCCATGTTTTGACAAGTATGTTTCTATTGATGATTGTGATGATGGATGACAATAATTTGATCCTTCCAGTTTGTTTCTTCGATTTTGTAAAAAAAGGTTGTTTTATTTTATGGCATATCAACGATCTTGGGATGATTTAATGCCAAATCCGGTCATTTTAGGAAAAGTTTTTTATGCTTAAAGTTCTTTATATCTTCAAATATTGTAGTGTTTTGTTTTACAACTTATCAACCTTTTTGGGGTAATTTAATGCTGAATCCAATAATTTTGGTAAAAATTTTATGTTTAAAGTTCTTTAGATCTTCAAATATTTATTTATTGTGTTTAGTTTGGTTATTTTGGAGAGGAAAATTATTGTTTTTGTCTTTCCATAACATGATTAAGTTTTGCAAAAGGAAAGGGAAAAAAAATAACATTAATGTTTGGTGCATTTTATGTCAGGAAGCCGGTATCTTAAGCCAGCCTGATCAAGTAGCACTGATGTGTAAACCTCATGGAGATTCTGAATATCAGCAGGGCAATGTAATTATTATGAAATACTGGAAAAAGTCAATCTTACCTTTTATGGCAGATTATGAAAAATCTCAGATGAGAACGACACGTGATTCAGTGGTTGGAAGGAGGCGGTGGGGGGGGGGTTAATGGATCCTAAACAACTGCCAGGGCAACTTCTCTATTCTAAACTATTCAAAGGAAAAAAGGAATCATCGAAGGCCCAGATAGTTATAAAAATAGAGTAAAAATAAAGTGGTAATGGAGAAATAGCAGCAGCAGCAATTGGCAGATCAGATGAAAAACAGAACAAAGTAGACAAACATGGTGATGACCTTGTGCCTTCCATGAAACAAACATAATCACTTCAACAGAATGCATGTTGAAATTGATTGTTAATAAGCATTGTAAGTCATAATTGTTGTGGATGCATCTT
>NC_136509.1:104713654-104728654 GCF_053919585.1 Euprymna scolopes | reverse complement strand
ATGTTGAGCAAAATAAAAAAGAAAAAAAACGGTCAATTTTTTAAAACTTTGACCCCTATTATGACCCCTTGAAATTGATTGTTTTGGGCTCAAATCAAGTTATTAAGTTAGATCCATGTCCAAGGAACCTATATCTAAAATTTCAAGTGTTTAGACCCAAAATTGTCGGTGGAGTTTGGTAGAGTTCTCAAAGGTCAAATCATTGAACTTTTACCCCTTAATCGCAAAATTTCTGGCCAAAAACTGATCACATCGATTTTCCCAAATCACAGTACACTGTATATCAAATTTCGAGTTTGTAGACTAAAAATTGACAGAGTTATTGCGTAGGGAAATGTACACAAACAGACAGACAGACAGACACTTTCACTTTTATAGATATACTAACATTTCAGACCGGCGTTGCCCGGGTGTTTGGATGTGTATGTTGAGCATAAAAAAGCGGTAATTTTTTTTTAACTTTGACCCCTATTATGACCCCTTAACAATTATTGTTTTGGACTCAAATTGAGTTATTACGTTAGACCCATGTCCAAGGAACCTATATCTAAAATTTCTAGTGTTTAGACCCAAAATTGTCGGAGGAGTTTGGTAGAGTTCTCAAAGGTCAAATTGTTGAACTTTTACCCTTTAACAGCCAAATTTCTGGGCAAACACGAATTAGCTAGATTTTCCCAAATCTCAGTACCCTGTATATCAAATTTTGAGTTTGTAGACTGAAAATTAACAGAGTTATTGCATATGGAAATGTACGCACACAGGCGCGTTCACTTTTATCGATGCAACAAAAATATATACGTACTAGCATTTCAGCCCGGCGTTTCCCGGGTGTTTGGATGTGTATGTTAAGCAAAAAAAAAAAAAAGTGGTAGTAGAAAGGCAGGCTCGAACCCGTACCGCAAAGGAAGAAAAGAATGGAGTAAAACCTAACGTTTATGCTTTTACGGCCACTGCCAAACAGGAAGCGACATTTTTTAAAATTAAGGCTAGACAATCTAAAGGAGAGAATAACTTTCAAAAATATCGACGAAAAAAGTGACCCCTCCTGTAGAAAAGTGCCTAGTTGAAGGGGAAGATATTAATGTTTTTAGCCAATTTTTCGATATTTGTCGTATGAAAGGTCGAACTTTAAAACGATACTGATCTTGATAAAATCCGTCGCCTCTATTGAAAGTTTTAGGAAGACATGCAAACAGACATACATACATACATTTATATATTGGTAACTAAAAATTTTCGACCCAAACTGATGAAAAAGCTTGCCCTATCTCTGAATACCTTTTATGTAAAATTTCAAATATTTAGACCAGAAATTGTCTGAGTAATTTGAAAGAGACCGCAGAGGTCAATTTTTTTAACTTTGACCCCTATTATGACCCCTTAAAATTTATTGTTTTGGGCTCAAATCAAGTTATTAAGTTAGATCCATGTCCAAGGAACCTATATCTAAAATTTCAAGTGTTTAGACCCAAAATTGTCTGAGGAGTTTAGTAGAGTTCTCAAAGGTCAAATCGTTGAACTTTGACCCGTTAATCGCCAAATTTCTGGCCAAAAACTGATCAGATCGATTTTCCCAAATCTCAGTACCCTGTATATCACATTTTGAGTCTGTAGACTAAAAATAGAGTTATTGCGTAGGGAAATGTACACACACACACAGAGACACATTCACTTTTATAGATATATAGATACATAAATATATATGGAAACATTTTTGTGTTTCCTGTAAACGTTTTATACAAATATTATGCAAGTATAAATCATGTAGAATATCTGCATGAATATTATTACACATAATAGTTAACTAAAGATGATCATCCCATGAGAAAACTGAAAAAAACTAATAGGGAATTAATTAAAATGAATGTTTAAAAGAATATGCAAATTAGCTAGATCTTTTGCTAGTGAATGCATTTCCACAAACCATATATAACAAAATTGTATTTTCTTTTTAAATAAATAGAAAAGAGGCTTTTTAATATGAATATCAATACACACAATAGAAAAACGAATTCATAGGAGTATATATATATATAAAATAAAAATCTTGAAGTTGAAAAGCCTGTAAGGAAGGTATACAAAATTTTAATTGTTCGACAAGGAAAGATCCAACCCTAGAACTAAGCATATTGACCTATCAATAATTAACTATCTGAATAAAAAATGACAACCATCGAAAATAAGTATATATATGCATATAAATACCTTTGCGATGATAATTACCCCAAACATCACTTTATAGGGAAAAATATAACTACCAATACACCACATTTATTTAAATCTTATTAATATGTCGATATATCCAATTAAAATATTTACTAACCCAACCATAAGGACATATATCTTACATATCAACAAACAATTAAGTAAGTAAATAAGGAACCCGAAAAATCAAAAACAAATGAAAGAATGAAAAATAGTGAAGAATAAAAAAGTAAATTAATTAATATAAAATGAATAAATAAATAAAAACAAAAAATAAAAACACATCAATAGGAAGTCGCCAACAGTAAAGAAAGGACAACCATAAAAACAGCCTAGCATTTATTAGTCTGGTGGCTATTTTTCTTGCTTTGATCCAAAGTACTTTTATATTTCTATCGATAGGAATATAAAAGTACTTTAATTCTAATTAAATAATTAAATTCTAACACCTTCCACCTGTCAACAGCTTAACTGTATGAAACGGCACTTCCCTCCCCCTCATCCCTTCTATGAAAACTAAAAAAACTAAAAACAAATAAACGAATAAAAAACACGTGAGATGAAAAGATTAAAAAAAAATTATATATATATATATATATATATATATATATATATATAGTTGCAAATATATATATATATTAATTGTTTTGTTAAATATGTTTAACATGTCAGTACCAATGTTAAAAGCTATTTTGTTATATATATATATATATATATATATATATATATATAAGGGTGTATGTATATATATATAAGGGTGTTATCTGTAAGGGTGTTATCATGACAAACGGATATATGCCCCCCCCCCAAATGACAAATTGAATATACTCCTCCTAAGAAAGGCGTAATGCCTGGGAAGATCGTCTCATAACAACAGAACAGATTCTACACAACCTTCCAAAAGAGGATACAATGCATGGAGGGTGGTCTCAAGACAACAGATAGGATACTGCACTACCCCACCCTTTACAAAAGAGAAGCTAATGCCTAGGAGCATCGTATCATGACTACAAAACAGACACTACACCTTCCTTCTCCTCCCCTGAAAAACAGAAAGAGGCAATATAATGCCTGAGAGGATGGTATTATGCCGAACAAGTATATATTAACCTACTTCACACTCATGAAGAAGGTAATGCTTGGAATGATAGTTTTATGAGAAGTGAACACATACTGTACTTCTCCCTCTCCCCCTCTGAGAGCGTCAAAAGAGAGTACATTAGTCGTAAATAGTATACTAAACTTAATGAGCAGTGAAGGTAGGACAATTATCAGAAGTAATAGTATAGTTTTGCTTTCAGATGAACAGATATCAAATTCTATTAGTTTATATATATGTAGACGTTTCACCCCAAACAAGGCACAGGACTACTTATTTGTGAGGAGCTACTATTTGGGACCAGATTTGCAGGTATACTATTTATAGAGTTTGGCAGCAAGGTGTCTGTTCACATTACACTTAAATTTCTATATGTCAGTACAGTCAGGAAAGCAGGTGCCTGAGAGCGAATTACAAAGTGCAGTAGTCCGGGGGAAAAAGCTATTCGAGTAGAAGATTTTACAGCATCTAGGGATCTTTACAGTGTAGGGGTGGGATTTTGCTGCTTGTCAGGTTTTTCAGGGATATCTTCGAGGGGTTACTAGAACATTTGCCATTGAATACTTGTAAAACAGGCATAAGGGTGCTACGTTTCGAGGTTGAAGTTTAGTTGATAGTTCAGGACCTATTGTTGGCAACTCTTTTTTGAACCGTATTAGTGATGAGATGATTCCAATATTTTTCCTGATTCCGATATAATTACCAATTCCATACTACATGTTTGATTCTGATTCTAATTCTGTATAAATCTCTTAATATTTAACTATAATTCCCCCCCCCCCAATTACTAGTAGAACACATCTTGGATGTGCATATATTTTCTCAAACGTAAAAACACACTTGTAGGAGGAGGGAGTGATCTATAGAGTTTAGTTTTACTGGAAGTTTAAATCATTAAATATTTGTTATTTTATTATTACTACCAGCAGTAGAAGATTTTTTTAAAACAAAATCAAATGAAAAAGATAATGAAAGGAATCGTTTTTTGCATTGGAAAATAGACACAAATTTTTCTGATACCGATTCCAATACCTCCAAAAGCTCTTATTTCTTAGCTTCCCGATTCTGATTAATTATCCAAACAATAATATATATTATAAAATATACTTATGGCAAGTAAGCGGCACAGAAACGTTTGTGTTTTATTCCCAGGGGAAATCAGCAGGATAATTGCATGTATTTATATTCTATGATCGTTTTTATGGTTAACCGTACCCACTTCTGCTTTAAATCTACCAGTGTCTTTGGTTGATTACCTCCTTAAATACTCTGATTTATTGGATACAGAAGAGGCTTCACTATAAAAACAATCGTAGAATAGAAATCCTTGAAATAGTTTGATGATTTTACCCCAGGAATGAACCACAAACATTATAGTGTAGCTTTGCCACATAAATATACCGAAAATTCCAAATATACACCATAATTTTTGTTACAATATCAATTAGGTTCAATAACTAATGAAATGTTTTTTTGCTAAAACACAAATTTGCAAATGGCTGCCAAAATCTGTTCACTTGTGAGTAATGATGAAATAAAAAGATATCGTACACTTGAAGAGCGTTGAACAGTTGGCAACCAGGATGGTGACGGATTCTCCATCCACAAAGAATGGTTTCAACGCTTAAACCTGTAAAAAAATGAAAATAAAAAACTATAAGAAATTTTATCATTCAGAAAAAAAATTACAGTCGGCCAACAAATAATACAACTTGACTGTCAAGATTTTCGCAAAATGTCAAATTTGTTTGGGACACCCTGCATATGAATTCAACATTATCACAACTAATGATGGCGCGTAACTCTTTAAAATTGTTTCCTTTCATATTAATGTTATGTCTGATCTTTACTTCACCTTTCCAGTTATTCTGTGAGAGATCCTGAATGGTTATTATCACTCAATATGAAACGTTGGTGGATCCAGACTAACAAACAATAATACATCAATGGCTTATCAGAATAAGGAAATACTAGATTACCTGTGACCCGTTGGGTCAGTATATGTTATAGCTAGCTATGGACGAATGAGTATAATAATTATGCCAAAAAAATGTGGGCTTGCACGTACAGTATTGCTCACCACTTTTAACATAAGGAATTACGTTGCTTAATATTAAATATTAATTGCGGAAAATTTAAATGCGATATTTGTTTTCAGCATACCGAAAACAGAAGAAGATAGGAAATTTCTTTGTAGTTGTGGTAATCAGACGAGTTGTGCTTGTAAATGTCTTAGAAGAAATAACTATAGATTGAAGCTCAGTCAAGCACTTTCCATAGCAATAACGCAATGCCTGTTCTGTGAGAAAGGAACTGTAAAGAAATCATCTCCTATTAGATTACGCCGGTCGATTTTATACTCTGTCAAGGCAAGAAAGAGTGGTAGGAGTCGCATGTCCCAAAATATGGTAGCAATACTCCATCTTCGTACGTTTCTGGCTTTTATATAGCAGACCGCCCAGCCGTAAAATACGTATAAATATTATATTTTAATTAACGCAGAATTCTTATTCATTAGAAACAGAAATACCATACGTATTAAACGTAATGTTAAATTCTTTTAAAAAATGAAGTAAAAGAAAAAAAAATGGAAAGAAACAGAGACATTTGCATGCGAGTAATGCATATTATTTTTAAACGTTTTTTCACTTTTTGTAAGTAAAAAATAAAATACTCGAGCTGAAATCGAAACCAAAACCTAAAGACAGTGAGTCAAGTACAATAGCCATTAGCCCAGTTTGATACAATCTTTAAAAAGTGTTTACAAACCTACTTATTCTTAACATAAGGAATCTGTCATGTTAATGATTCATGCATGCGCATTCGTGAAACAGTTGACAAACAGATAAAAATCCGATGATCCCCCCCACGTACCAATTTTGATCCCTTAGCAGCCCTTTTTCCAGATGAAAACCGATTAAAAAGTTTGCCATGTGTCTGAATACCTCATATACCAAATTTCAAATCTGTAGATCAAAAATTCCTTGAGCATATAGTTTTAGAATTGTCCTCACACAGACACACATGCTCACTTTTATAGATATACTAACAGGCTGCCTGACGTTGCCCGGTAGTAAAATATGCTTAAATATTATGTTTTAATTCATACAGAAATTGAGACGTGCATGCGAATATTATGTTTTTTTTTCTAAACAGTTCACTTGTTGTAAGTAATAAAATAGAAAAAGTACTCAAGCTGAGATCGGAATCAAAACCTAAAGACACTGAACCAATTACAATAACCATTAGGCCAGCGTGACACGATCTTTAAAAAAGTGTTTTCAAACCATACTTATTCTTAACATAAGTAATCTATAATGTGAACCGTTCATGCATGCACATTGTTGAAATAGTACACGGATAAAAATCTGATGACTCCCACGTAGCAATTTTTCAATTTTGACTCCTTAGCAGCCCCCCTTTTTTTTTTGGATGAAAACTGATTAAAAAGCTTTCCATGTGTCTAAATACCCGATATACCAAATTTCAAGTCTGTAGATCAAATATTTGTTGAGTATATAGGTTGAGAATTGTCCTTACACACACACACATTCTCACTTTTATAGGTATATAGATAGATAAGGATCGCATCAGGAGTCGGATACTTTCTGGAGCAGTAGAATGATATAACCATTTTTACAGCAACTCACATACACATTGGATATAAATTAAAGAAATGGATTTCCTCAGGGAGATGTACATTTATTTCAATTGAGGCGAAACAAGTATAGAGCAGAGAAAGATTAGTAACATCTCTTTAGTGACAAAAGGAATGAAGGGAAGAGAAGAAATGACTCCTACTTTTTGCTGCAACTAGTATAATTAGGGCCATTTACGTTTTATTAGATCTGGCTATATTTTCGTTAGTGCCTGGGAAGTTGGTTTCTTTTTTGCGGCTCCTCTTCTTCTGCTTCCATAGTAAGAATTGTTGCTCATCGACGTTTGGCCCATGTGCAACTAATCACATCACTTTGCGTTCACGGATTTGATGGAGCTTGAAACGCCAGGAAACGCTTTCAAAACGAAAAAAGCCACTTAAACAAAATGTAGCGAAAATTAAAAGAAAAACACCTTACCCCTCAAAGGAGAGAGAAAGAGAGGGGGAGGTACTGAAACAAAGCCAATTGTAAATTATTCCTTTTGCCTTGAGCATACGAAACAGCAGCAGCAGCGATATATATATATATATATATATATATATATATATATATATATATATATATATATATATATATAGTAATTTATAAAATATATATGGCGATTAAGCTACACTGAATATTCTGCGTTTCATCCAACTATAGGATTCGTCAGGCTTATGCGTTAGTGCCTGGGAAGTTGGTTTCTTTTTTGCATCTCCTCTTCTTCTGCTTCCATAGTAAGAATTGTTGCTCATCGACGTTTGGCCCATGTGCAACTAAGCCTGACGAATTCTATAGTTGGATGAAACGCAGAATATTCAGTGTAGCTTAATCGCCATATATATTTTATAAATTACTAACTAGCTCTACCTACGTATTGAGCACTTTGAAGTAAATACTTAAAGTTTACGCATAAATCTATACTTTCGTATATCAAATTTATGTGAATAAATGAAGTAGTTATATATATATATATATATATATATATATATATATATGTATATATATATATATATATATATATATATATATATATATATATATATAATGGCTGTATAGTTTGGTGTCCTAGATATAGATCCACTGAAACCCCTGTGCTTATTAAAGAGTGCTCAATGGAGTATAGAGCAGTTTATATGTTCATTATACAAACGGCCCCAATGAGGAAAAAAAGACCACCCTAAAAACCACTTCAGATCAAAGTATAGACACAAAAAACTAGTCCAAAAACTAAAGTATACCCATACCCCCCCTCCGCTGAGATACCTTGACTAGGCTGGATTGTACTTCCTTTTCTTTACTTCCCCTCTCACTCCCTATTCCTTTCTTTGCTTCAATTGTACCCCCTAACCTATGTACCCGTCCTCACAAACTACCCCACCCTCTTTTCAGGTTTTAAGTTACACTCAGATATCTTTTTTATATACAAAGTGAATGAACCTTGATTTTGGCTTCAGTGTCACCGTACTTTTGGTCTGATAAGGTGGGTCTTTCTAAATTCAGATTCCACTGAAACATGTATGCATATATGTAACCAATAATGTTTCAATAATAAACATACTATATATATATATATATATATATATATATATATATATATATATATATATATATGAGCAAACAGTTAATAAAATATGTTTAAAAACACTTTGAAATGAGTTAAAAACATATTTAATCTGAAAAGGAAAACTAGATAAGTGGATAGTCCTTAACCCGCGGAGTTTCGAAGAAATACTTTCCTTCTCATCAGAGGGTAGGAATTAGCAAAATGCGGGATCGGATTTTGCATGCAGAAGTATTTGATGAAACAACAAGTAAGTCAAAGATCTTACTTGAAAACAAAATAAGTTAAGCAGAGGGAATATGGTAAAGAAAAAATGATTACGCATGAATGGATAGTCTGGTGGAAGATAAAAAAATCCAGTGACGGTAAAATCCACATGTAAAACTTCAAAAAAGTTAAAAGAATTTTCATTTGTACAAGTAAAATCCAAGGAAATCCCGTAATTGGAAGAAGATGGTCCATAATAATCCAAAGGCAGAAATCCATGGAATAATTCACAAAAATGTGTACAAGGAAAAAAGAAAAGATGCCAATAATATTAATAAAAGAAAAATAAGATATGCTTTTCACTCTACTTCCGAGACATAAAAAAAAGTAAAGTGAAAAGCATATCCTATTTTTGTTTTATTAATATATATTATTGGCATCTTTTCTAGACATGTACATATATATATATATATATATATATATGTATATATATAAACGTATATATATGTATAAATATACACGTATATATATTATATATATATGTATATATATACACGTATATATATTATATATATATATGTATATATATATATGTATATATACGTATAAATATACACGTATATATATTATATATATATGTATATATATACACGTATATATATTATATATATATATGTATATATATATATGTATATATACACGTATATATATTATATACATATATATATATATGTATATATACACGTATATATATTATATACATATATATGTATATACATATATACACGTATATATATAATATACATATATATATATATATGCATATATAAATGCATACACATACATATATGTATATATACATATATATATGCATATACATATATATACATATATATATATATATGCATATATATATAAACACATATATATGCATATATATACATACATATATACCTATATATATATACATACATATGTACATATATACATATATATACATACATATATACACATATATATATACATATATATCAAAACAAACAATAATCAAAAACGAACAATAATACAAAACGAACAATAATAAAAAACGAACAATAATCAAAACCAAAAATAATCAAAAACGAACAATAATCAAAACAAACAATAATCAAAACAAACAATAATCAAAAACGAACAATAATACAAAACAAACAATAATAAAAAACGAACAATAATCAAAACAAACAATAATCAAAACAAACAATAATCAAAACAAACAATAATCAAAACAAACAATAATCAAAAACAAACAATAATCAAAAACGAACAATAATACAAAACGAACAATAATAAAAAACGAACAATAATCAAAACAAACAATAATCAAAACAAACAATAATCAAAACAAACAATAATCAAAAACAAACAATAATCAAAAACGAACAATAATAAAAAACGAACAATAATAAAAAACGAACAATAATCAAAACCAAAAATAATCAAAAACGAACAATAATCAAAACAAACAATAATAAAAAACGAACAATAATAAAAAACGAACAATAATCAAAACAAACAATAATCAAAACAAACAATAATAAAAAACGAACAATAATCAAAACCAAAAATAATCAAAAACGAACAATAATCAAAACAAACAATAATCAAAAACGAACAATAATCAAAAACAAACAATAATCAAAAACAAACAATAATCAAAACAAACAATAATCAAAACAAACAATAATCAAAACAAACAATAATCAAAACAAACAATAATCAAAACAAACAATAATCAAAAACAAACAATAATCAAAAACAAACAATAATAAAAAACGAACAATAATAAAAAACGAACAATAATCAAAACCAAAAATAATCAAAAACGAACAATAATCAAAACAAACAATAATAAAAAACGAACAATAATAAAAAACGAACAATAATCAAAACAAACAATAATCAAAACAAACAATAATCAAAACAAACAATAATCAAAACAAGCAATAATCAAAACCAAAAATAATCAAAAACGAACAATAATCAAAAACGAACAATAATCAAAACGAACAATAATCAAAACAAACAATAATCAAAACAAACAATAATCAAAAACGAACAATAATCAAAAACAAACAATAATCAAAACAAACAATAATCAAAACAAACAATAATCAAAACAAACAATAATCAAAAACAAACAATAATCAAAAACGAACAATAATAAAAAACGAACAATAATCAAAACCAAAAATAATCAAAACGAACAATAATCAAAACAAACAATAATCAAAAACAAACAATAATCAAAAACGAACAATAATAAAAAACGAACAATAATCAAAACAAACAATAATCAAAAACAAACAATAATCAAAACGAACAATAATCAAAACGAACAATAATCAAAAACAAACAATAATCAAAAACAAACAATAATAAAAAACGAACAATAATAAAAAACGAACAATAATCAAAAACAAACAATAATCAAAAACAAACAATAATAAAAAACAAACAATAATCAAAAACAAACAATAATCAAAAACAAACAATAATAAAAAACGAACAATAATCAAAACGAACAATAATCAAAACGAACAATAATCAAAAACGAACAATAATAAAAAACGAACAATAATCAAAACGAACAATAATCAAAACGAACAATAATCAAAAACAAACAATAATCAAAAACAAACAATAATAAAAAACAAACAATAATCAAAAACAAACAATAATCAAAAACAAACAATAATAAAAAACGAACAATAATCAAAACGAACAATAATCAAAACGAACAATAATCAAAAACAAACAATAATCAAAAACAAACAATAATCAAAAACAAACAATAATCAAAAACAAACAATAATAAAAAACGAACAATAATCAAAACGAACAATAATCAAAAACAAACAATAATCAAAAACAAACAATAATCAAAAACAAACAATAATCAAAAACAAACAATAATCAAAACGAACAATAATCAAAACGAACAATAATCAAAAACAAACAATAATCAAAAACAAACAATAATAAAAAACGAACAATAATCAAAACGAACAATAATCAAAACGAACAATAATCAAAAACAAACAATAATCAAAAACAAACAATAATAAAAAACGAACAATAATCAAAACGAACAATAATCAAAACGAACAATAATCAAAAACAAACAATAATCAAAAACAAACAATAATCAAAAACAAACAATAATCAAAAACAAACAATAATAAAAAACGAACAATAATCAAAACGAACAATAATCAAAACGAACAATAATCAAAAACGAACAATAATAAAAAACAAACAATAATCAAAAACGAACAATAATCAAAAACAAACAATAATAAAAAACAAACAATAATCAAAAACAAACAATAATCAAAAACAAACAATAATCAAAAACAAACAATAATCAAAACGAACAATAATCAAAACGAACAATAATCAAAAACAAACAATAATCAAAAACAAACAATAATAAAAAACGAACAATAATCAAAACGAACAATAATCAAAACGAACAATAATCAAAAACAAACAATAATCAAAAACAAACAATAATCAAAAACAAACAATAATCAAAAACAAACAATAATAAAAAACGAACAATAATCAAAACGAACAATAATCAAAACGAACAATAATCAAAAACGAACAATAATAAAAAACGAACAATAATCAAAACGAACAATAATCAAAACGAACAATAATCAAAAACAAACAATAATCAAAAACAAACAATAATAAAAAACGAACAATAATCAAAACGAACAATAATCAAAACGAACAATAATAAAAAACGAACAATAATAAAAAACGAACAATAATCAAAACAAACAATAATCAAAAACAAACAATAATCAAAACGAACAATAATCAAAACGAACAATAATCAAAACAAACAATAATCAAAACAAACAATAATAAAAAACGAACAATAATCAAAAACGAACAATAATACAAAACGAACAATAATTAAAACGAACAATAATCAAAAACGAACAATAATACAAAACGAACAATAATAAAAAACGAACAATAATCAAAACCAAAAATAATCAAAAACGAACAATAATCAAAACAAACAATAATCAAAACAAACAATAATCAAAACAAACAATAATCAAAACAAACAATAATCAAAAACAAACAATAATCAAAAACGAACAATAATCAAAACCAAAAATAATCAAAAACAAACAATAATCAAAACAAACAATAATCAAAACAAACAATAATCAAAACAAACAATAATCAAAAACAAACAATAATCAAAAACGAACAATAATCAAAAACGAACAATAATACAAAACGAACAATAATTAAAACGAACAATAATCAAAAACGAACAATAATACAAAACGAACAATAATAAAAAACGAACAATAATCAAAACCAAAAATAATCAAAAACGAACAATAATCAAAAACGAAAATAATCAAAACAAACAATAAACAAAATCGAACAATAATCAAAAACGAACAATAATCAAAACGGCCTGAAGACGACGGATGAAACTCAGTCGAAAGTACTTGCAAAAAAACAACCAAAAGAAAAAACAGATGACTATGGAACTTTCTTGCACAGATTCAACCGAGAAATAATAACGATAATTCGAAAAATTGCAAAATTACAAAAAAAGCTTATTAAGCAAGAACACTCCCTGCTATTTAACAATACTTGTCTGAATAAAAACATGCTGCCTAAATCATCAATATATATTTCATTCATACAGACATGAAAAGCTACACTGGTATAACAATGTTTCAGTCTGTTGTTATTAATAAGATCATTTCAGGCGAAAAGTCTGTATTTTTATCATTTAGTTGTTCATATTTACTACTGAGCACTGTTATATAAACCCAGTGGAAATTCTCTGGAATTTTATCCTACTAGTATAATCTTAACCTGGACTACTATATATATATACATCTATATATATATAAAAGCGAAAATGTATGTATGTGTGTATGTTTGTGTGTCAGCTAAAAACTTTCGACAGACGCAACAAAAATTCACAAATTCGGTATCATATTGAAGCTCCACCCTTCGCTCGAAAAATATCGAAACATTGGCCAAAAGCGTTCATTTTTTCACCCCGAAATCGACAATTTTCGACAGGGGGGGTGTCAACAAAAACGATCCTCTCATGACGACGACCGGTTCTACACATGCGTCAGATGACGTCATGGGCTTATTTACTTTAAATACTTGAAAAACTGACTAAATTTCATGTACGTTGCGTTAGCTCAGTTGGTTAGCACGTTGGTTCGTTATCTAAGCGTTTTGGGTTCTAATCGTGGTGTGAGATGTCTTTTTTTTTTCGATTTTTTAAATTTAAATATTGAGCCAGTGTTATTTAAGCCATTTTTCATGTAACATTCGTTTTTCTGTTTTTATTTTACTTCATTTATCCACCCCGACCGCACACCCAAAAACACCCGGGTACCCACCGATTTTTTAAATTTTAATATCGAAACAGGCTTATTTAAGCCATTTTTCACGTGTTCGTTTTTCTGTTTTCTTTTTTACGTTATTTTTTGTGTGTTTTTTTTTTATGTTTTGATTACCTCCCCCCCCCGCTTAAGTTTTAACGTTCGTTTTTATGTTTTCTTTTTTTACTTCGCTTATAACAAACAGACCTGGCTATTGACCTCATTTGCTGAATAGCTTCCGTCGTTGTCGTCGTCGTAACGCTCTACGACTTCCATGCGCGCACCTGTCAATTTGGTTCTTATTTAAATAAATTTAAACATCTTTCAGTAACTCATTCTGGCTGGCCGATTTTATTTTCAAACTTCGCCTCAGGGCTTCGGGTTCGATCCTACCCCCCCGGTTTCTTTTTTATTTAACAGCACACACACACCTCCAAACACCCGGGCAACGCCGGGTACCCCCGCTAGTCTATATATATAAACCTGTCAATTTGGTTCTTACTTAAATAAATTTAAACATCTTTCAGTAACTCATTCTGGCTGGCCGAACGGTTCATGTTTTTTTCACATTTTATTTGCAAACTTCGCCTCAAGACTTCGGGTTCGCCCCCCCCCACCTCCCCCGGTTTCTTTTTTATTTAACAGCACACACACCTCCAAACACCTGGCCAACGTCGGGTACCCCCGCTAGTATTATATATAGCGCACAATGTCAGAAATTGAGAGAGGGTCGTAGTTAACACTTGTAATGATTCGAGTTTTACAGACGGTATCTACTGTGCGATCTACATGTACTGAAAAACACAGCAAGTTGGCGGGGGTGTTGTTGAAGAAAAACAAAAAGTGTGGGTAGAGGAG